>NC_057720.1:9009645-9025800 GCF_004010195.1 Chiloscyllium plagiosum
GCCACACTTGGAGTATTGTGTACATTTCTGGTCACCGCATTATAAGAAGGATGTGGAAGCTTTGGAAAGGGTGCAGAGGAGATTTACTAGGATTTTGCCTGGTACAGAAGGAATGTCTTACGGGGAAAGGCTGAGGGCCTTGAGGCTGTTCTCATTAGAGAGAAGAAAGTTGAGAGGTGACTTAATAGAGACATACAAGATAATCAGACGGTTAGATAGGGTGGACAGGGAGAGCCTTTTTCCAAGTATGGGGACGGCAAACACGAGGGGAGACAATTTTAAAGTGAGGGGAGATAGGTATAAGACAGATGTCAGAGGTAGTTTCTTTACTCAGAGAGTAGTAAGGGTATGGAATGCTTTGCCTGCAACAGTAGTAGATTCGCCAAGTTTAAGTGCATTTAAGTTATCATTGGACAGGCAAATGGACGTACATGGAATAGTGTAGGTGGGATGGGCTTCAGATTAGTATGACAGGGCGGCGCAACATCGAGGGCCGAAGGGCCTGTACTGCGCTGTAATGTTCTATGTTCTATGTTTAAATCTCCTGCCCATTACCTTAAAATTATGCCTCCTCTTCAGTAACCCTTTTACTAAGGAGAACGGCCCCTCATAATCTGATACACCTTAATCACCCCTCACATCCAACAGAGATTATGAAATAGCACTCACAGTCACTGCCCTAACTCAGCAGAGGGACTGGTGTTTTCCAATCTTTGTGTCATGGGAATCATAGATTTCCCTACAGCGTGTAAACAGGCCATTTGGCCCAACAAGTCCATACTAATCCTCTGAAGAGTATCCCACCCAGACCCATTCCCCTGCACTTAACCTACACACCCCTGAATACTACAGGCAATTCAGTCAGGCCAACCTACCTAACCTTCACATCTTTGGACTGTGGGAGGAAACCATAGCCCCCAAAGGAAACCCGCTCAGACACAGGGAGGATGTGCAAACTCCACACAGACAGTCACCTGAGGCTGAAATTGAACCCAGGTCCCTGGTGCTGTGAGGCAGCAGTGCTAACCACTGAGCCACCATGCTACCCACAAAGCTTCCTTGTAGAAGTAGACCTTTCATTAACTGTGATGGCTTTTTTAAGAGAAACAACTAACAGAGAAATTTCCCTCGTGTTTTGCCCCACAGCCCTGCAACTTTCCTTCTCAGATTGAAATCAAATTCCCTTCCTAAGCATCCTGTTGAATTTACTTCCACCATTCTTTCAGGTAATACACTGTAATTTGCTGTAAGAAAAAAATATCTTCATTTGCCCCTGTGGTTCATTTGTCAATTATTTATAACATGTGAACTTTGATTACCAACTTCCCGTCAGTGAATGCAGTGCCTTCCTAATTATTCAATTAAAACTCCTCAGAATTGTGAATATTTAGTAGAAATTTTTTGAACTTTTGTTATCTGCAAGTTAATCAGCCCTTTGCATTCAACATGACCCCACCACATTCAGGGCACATTTAAATCACTGGGGAAACTCTGTTAAGGAAATTCTTTAAGCTGCTTGATCACTTTCTGATTAATGTAGCAGCAGCATGTCTTAAATTGGGGATTATGTATGCCTTTTATTATTAAACATGACTCATTGAAAATGAGCAATTGCTTTGTGATTCTATAAAACTTTACAGAGCAGACTCCCTACAGCTCTCTATTGAGAGTAACTAATCCCATTGCCCCACTCTCTCCCTATAGAACTGATGGCTTGTGTTTCATCCAAATTATATTTGAAGAGAAAACACAACTGCTACAAGAAATCTCTGTGGTGAAGTGTTCCATGAACCAGTGTCAGTCATGAATTAGTTGGCTAAAATAAACCCACCTGCCATTTCCAACCGTTGTGAATTAAAATCCCATTCCAAATTTGAGTGCAAAATCTCAGCTGATAATCCAATTAATTTATTCATGGGATGTGGGCATCTCTACTTAGACCAGCATTTACTACCCATCAATAATTGCCCAGAGGGCCATTAAGAGTCAACCACATTGCTGTAGGTCTGGAGTCACGTGTAGGCTAGACTAGGTAAGGGTGATAGTTTCCTTCCCTAAAAGGCATTCATGAACCAGATGAGTTTTCTTTCTTGATAAGGACGGCACGGTGGCTCAGTGGTTAGCACTACTGCCTCACAACGTCAGGGACCCGGGTTCAATTCCCGCCTCAGGCAACTGTCTGTGTGGAGTTTGCACATTCTGCATGGGTCCCCTCCGGGTGCTCTGGTTTCCTCCCACAGTCCAAAGATGTGCAGGTTAGGTGAATTGTCCATGCTAAATTACCTGTAGTATTAGGTGTAGGAGAATGGGTCTTGGGTGGATTGCTCTTCGGAGGGTCGGTGTGGACTTGTTGGGCCGAACGGCCAGTTTCCACACTGTAAGTAATCTTATTGACAATGGCTTCATTGTCATCATTAGATTTTTTTGAATTCAAATTCTACCACCTACCATGGCAGGATTTCAACCCAGGTCCCCCAATCATTACCTGAATTAATAGTCTAGCGATAATACTACTAGTCCATCGGCTCCTCCTAGTCAACATTGAAGAAATGTTGTAATCCAAAGCACTAGTTGAAGAACACTAGTGTAACTGGTGTTCTAGCCATTAAATATCCCCCAGTCGTATGAACAGAAGCTAAAACAGAGGGTGGTGGTAGTGGGTTGCTTTTTGACTGGAGGCCAGTGACCAATTGAGTGCCTCAAGGATTGGTGCTGGATTCACTGCCTTTCAATGAGATCTTGATCAGATGGGTCAATGGGCTGAGGGGTGGCAGCTGGAGTTTAATTTAGATAAATGTGAGGTGGTGAATTTTGGGAAAGGCAAATCAGGGCAGAACTTATACACAGCAGGCCAGGCAGCATCCGAGGAACAGGAGAACCGACGTTTCGGGCATAAGCCCGAAATGAGGAATGCTCATTCCTGAAGAAGGGCTTATGCCCGAAACGTCGATCCTCCTGCTCCTCAGATGCTGCCTGGCCTGCTGTGTTTTTCCAGCATCACATTTTTCAACTCATTTCAATTCCAGCATCTGCAGTCCTCACTTTCTCCTAGTAGAACTTATACACTTAATGGTAAGGTCCTGGGGAGTGTTGCTGAACAAAGACACCTTGGAGTGCAGGTTCATAGTTCCTTGAAAGTGGAGTCTCAGGTAGATAGGATAGTGAAGAAGGCTTTTGGTATGCTTTCCTTTATTGGTCAGAGCATTGAGTTTTGGGAGGTCATGTTGCAACTGTACAGGACATTGGTTTGGTCACTTTTGGAATATTGCACGCAATTCTGACCTCCCTCCTACAAGAATGATGTTGTGAAAGTTGAAAGGGTTTGGAAAAGATTTACAAGTATGTTGCCAGGATTGGAGGGTTTGAGCTATAAGGAAGTGTTGTTTTCCCTGGAGCATCGGAGACTGAGTGGTGACCTTATCAAGGTTTATAAATTAATGCGAGGCAAGAATAGGGTAAATA
This sequence comes from Chiloscyllium plagiosum, assembly GCF_004010195.1. Taxonomy (NCBI): domain Eukaryota; kingdom Metazoa; phylum Chordata; class Chondrichthyes; order Orectolobiformes; family Hemiscylliidae; genus Chiloscyllium; species Chiloscyllium plagiosum. The sequence continues at coordinate 9,013,108 of NC_057720.1, forward strand.
GACAAGGTCTTTTCCCTTAGGTGAGTGAGTCCAGAACTAGAAGACATAGGTTTAGGGTGCGAAGGGTAAGATTTAAAAGGGACTTAAGGGACAACTTTTTCACGCAGAGGGTGGTGCATGTATGGAATGAGCTGCCAGAGGAAGTGGTGGAGGCTGGTACATTCACAACATTTAAAAGGCATCTGAATGGTTTTAGGAATAGAAAGGGTTTAGAGGAATATGGGCCAAGTACTGGCAAATGGGACTGGATTAATTTAGGATATCTGGTCGGCATGGACGAGTTGGACCAAAGGGTCTATTTCTGCACTGTACATCTCTAATACTCTGTGACTCTACTGACTTGTGAAGCAGAGAGTTCCAAAGTTGCACAACCCTCAGAGAGAGAAACAAGATTCTCCTAATTCCTGACTTGAAAAGATGATCCCAGATTTTTGAACAATGCTCCCCACTCACCATAATTGGAAATCTTCTTTCCATATCTACTTTATCAAGACCATTCGGGATCAATCAAGTCAACCATACTCTTCTAAACTCGAAAGGAAACAATCCCAGTGTGTCCAACCTATCCTCATAAGACAAGATGTTAGGCATCAATTTAGTAAAACTCCTCTGAGCTACTTTCAAAGCATTTTAACTGCTTCCTTAAACATTTCTGCACACAGGAGTTGAGAAATGGTCTCACTAATGTCCTGTATGAGTGAACATAACATCAGTATCCTCTCATAATGAAGGATAGCATTCCATTAGCCATTCTTGATTACAAGCAGATTCTATATTCTAAGTTTCATAATTCATCTAGGGACACCCAGATCCCTCTGCGCCTCACAATCCTGCAATGGTTCTCCTTTGAGATAATGCTGCATTTTCATTCTTTCTGACATGTCACTATCATACTGCTGTTTGTGAGACCTTGGTTGTTTGGAAACTGGCTGCTCTGTTTTAAAGTAGTGACCATATTTGAAAAACGTGTTGCAAAACATTTTTTTTAAAACTGGATCCTTTACTTGGCTTTCTCTGCATCAGTGTAAACAGTCCCATGATCAAAGTCACTCGATCTGGGTGTCATTGGCTGGACCAGCATTTATTGTCCATTGGCAACTTTTCAGGGGGCAGTTAAGAGTCAACCACGTTGCTGTGGGTCTGGAGTCACATATGGCCAGACAAGGTAAGGGTGGCAGTTTCCTTCTCTAAAGGTTGTTTTTGTTCCCATTAGCCATCATTAGACTATTAATTCCAGATTTTTAAAAATTTAATTCGAATTCCACCATCTCCCATGGCAAGATTCAAATGTGGGCCCCAGAACATTATCTGACTCTCTAGATTAACAGTTCAACTGATAGTACCACTAGGCCATTATTTCCCACGGACAAGGAATCAAAGGTTATTGAGGGTAGTTGAATTCAGAAGATTAACCCATCAGCCATGATCTTAATGAATAGTGGAGCATGCTCAAGAGACTGAATGACTTAATTTTGCTCCTAATTTTAAGTTTCTCCATCTATCGTGGTGGGATTCCAAACCAAAAACACTGGAACATTAACCGAGGATTCAATATGACATTACAGCTACACCACCCCCTCCCCTAAACAAACATCTTCTCATAAATGTCAGTCTTCATGTCGGTCATCACCTTTTTAAACCTGAAATTGTAAGATGTCGAAGGGTTTAATCAGCCCTCCATACGTAAACAGCTCCAGAAATGGCCTGGTGAAAAGGACAATGGCCTGAAATGTTTACTCATGTCTCAGACCTGCTGAGTGGCTCCACCATTTTCTGTTTTCTTTTCTGATATCAAGAACTACAATTTTAGCTTCTGTTCTTATATAAACAAGAGCCATTGTAGATTGATGATTGAGGAGCATGTGATTATTAGAAGATTCATGTGCTGGGGCAGTCCTGGTGTTGAAGAATGAAGAGAAGCAGAACTCTCATTTAACATGGAAAGTGAAGTATTAGAAAATAGACAGTGGGTTCATTCTGTAAAATTTATTCTCATGTAGTTACTTTCTTTTCCAGTTTTCATTGTTTCGATTTCATCCTATGCCTGAGTTACTGCAAATTGTATCAGGTTACAGTCTGAGCTTAACGGGGCAGAAAACATCCAAAGCAATATATTAAATCTTTAGTGTGCTTCTTTTTGTATGAGTTCTTTCTTCCATTTCAAACAAACCCATAATTGATAGTCTCCCCTCTGGAGCCCAGAGGCATTCATTTTAACAAACATGCTCTCATGGTATTGACTGTGGACATCCCCCAGGAGTGTTTTTGTATCTGCCAACAATTTGAGTATTGGCATGTTATTTAATTCAATTCCTGCAGAGTTCTCACTAAATGCAGCTTCAGCTATCATCATCAAAGCAAGTTCCTCATCACTGAAGCCATCTTTAAGCTCATTACAAGAGGCTTTCAATCTCAATCATAGCTTCTTTTTAACACTTTAACATTTGTGCTTTTTGTTTAAAAAGAATACTAGCATGCAAAGACCAAAAGATCACTGGGTAAGCACAGATGTCAAAGGCTCGTCCAGCAGTTGCGATTGCAGCTTGCAACTTACCTGGAGGCTAGAGCAATGTGGGACAGTTGTTGGACATAAGCCTGACACCGCATGCTGAGCTGCTGCTGTTTGGAATTCTTTTCTGGACTGTCCAGTAAATCCTTATCACAATGTTACAACGACCTCATTTCAAACTCATTCTCAGACACTGTAAGTAATGTTGCTGCTTTCCTTTTAATCCCCTTTTGTGTAACAACACCACATTGTTTTTAATCTGTAAGGTTTGTATCTACATACTTATACCTAAGATGGTGCCATGAAAGGCAGCCATTGTGAAAACATTTTACTGTGCTCCTATACTGGAGTGCAAGTGACAATAAAGGACATTGTATTGCATTCTATTCTGTTTTCTAAATGAATCTAAGTCTTTAGGTTCCACCTGTTAGCCCATTGTTATGAGCCAGACCAAATCTCTTCAAAATATTCAGAAGATAGTCTCAACCTTGACTTTTTCTCATTTTAAAGGTAAATGTAAGATTTTGCATTTCAGATGCTATTCGATTGGCCACACTAATGGATTTAAAGCAAAACACACTTCCTTCATCCACTATAGTTAAAATATAACAAAAGAAAGAAAGATTTTGAGTAACTTATCACTATTGGAAAACTTAACAGAATAATAGATACAGTAACTATTACTAATTAACTGTTCCAGTACAGTGACATCCCATAAATACACTCTTGACAAAAAAGAAAATTTAGAAAACACAGTGTCTCACATGCAACTCCTGTAGGAGGGACAGAACTGCTAGCTTTTCACTGTAACTAAAAGACAGAAAATATAGCTTCCATATCTCCAAGATGCTAACAACTGCAGAAAGCTGAAACTAAAACTTCCTGGTTCCCCAAAAGCTTACCACACCCAGGATGCTTCTATTGTTCCAACTTTAAAAAATCCAAGGCCTCACAAGCTGCTTATTCAAGTGGTTACTCAACATCTCTGCTTTAATAATTTTCATTAAAAAACATCCAGGACAAACTAATCTCTTAAAGCCATAGTATTGATACACCATTACATTGACAATAGAAAATAGACAATAGACAATAGGTGCAGGAGTAGGCCATTCAGCCCTTCGAGCCAGCACCACTATTCATTATGATCATGGCTGATCATCCGCAATCCATATCCTGTTCTGCAATCCCCATAACCCTTGATTCCACTATCTTTAAGAGCTCCAACTATCTCTTTCTTGAAAGTACCCAGAGACTTGGCCTCCACTTGGCAGAGCATTCCATATATCCACCACTCTCTGGGTGAAGACATTTCTCCTCAACTTTGTTCTATATGGCCAACCCCTTATTTTTAAACTGTATCCTCTGGTTCTGGATTCAACCCATCAGCGGAAACATGCTTCCTGCCTCCAGAGTGTCCAATCCTTTAATAATCTTATACGTCACAATCAGATCCCCTCTTATCTTTCTAAACTCAAGTGTGTACAAGCCCAGTCACTCCAATCTTTCACCATATGATAGTCCTGCCATTCCAGGAGTTGACCTCGTGAACCTACACTGCAATCACTCAATAGCCAGAATGTCCTTCCTCAAATTTGGAGACCAAAACTGCACACATTATTCCAGGTGTAGTCTCACCAGGGCCCTGTACAGCTGCAGAAGGACATCTTTGCTCCTATACTCAATCCCTCTTGTTATGAAGGCCAGCGTGCTATTAGCTTTCTTCACTGCCTGCTGTACCTGCATGCTTGCTTTCATTGACTGATGTACAAGAACACCGAGATCTCGTTGTACTGCCCCTTTACCTAACTTGACTCCATTTAGATAGTAATCTGCGTTCGGTTCTTGCCACCAAAGTGAGTAACCACACATTTATTTACATTAAACTTCATCTGCTATGCATCCGCCCACTCACCTAGCCTGTCCAAGTCACCCTGTATTCTCATAACATCCTCCTTACAATTCACCCTGCCACCCAGCTTTGTGTCATCAACAAATTTGCTAATATTACTTTTAATACCTTCATCTATATCATTGATGTATATTGTAAACAGCTGCGGGCCCAGCACCGAACCTTATGGTACCCCACTGGTCATTGTCTGCCAGTCCAAAAGGGGACTATTTGTCACTACTCTTTGCTTCCTGTCAGCCAGCCAATTTTCAATCCAAGTCAGTATTTTGCCCCTAATACCATGTGCCCTAATTTTGCTCACTAATCTCCCATGTGAGATTTTATCAAAGGCCTTCTTGAAAGTCCAGGTACACTACATCCACGTGCTCTCCTTTGTCCATCTTCATAGTTATATCCTCAAAAAATTCCAGAAGATTAGTCAAGCACAATTTCCCCTTCATAAATCCATGCTGACTCTGATCTATCCTGTTACTGCTATCCAAATGAGTTGTAATTTCATCTTTTATAATTAACTCCAACACCAACGTCAGACTAACCAGTCTATAATTCTGTTTTCTCTCTCCCTCCTTTCTTGAAAAGTGGGACAACATTAGCCACCCTCCAATCCACAGGAACTGATCCTGAATCTATAGAACATTGGAAAATGATTATCAATACATCCTCGATTTCTAGAGCCACCTCCTTCAGTACCCTGGGATGCAGACCATCAGGTCCTGGGGACTTAGCAGCCTTCAGACCTAACAATCTCTCCAACACCATTTCCTCCCCTATATAAATTCCCTTCAGTTCATCCATTACCCTAGGTCCTTTAGCCACTCTTACATCTGGGAGATTGCTTGTGTCTTCCCCAGTGAAGCCAGATCCAAAGTACCTATTCAACTCTTCTGCCATTTCCTTGTCCCCCATAATAAATTCACCCGTTTCTGTCTTCAAGGGCCCAATTTTAGTCTTAACCATTTGCTTTTCTTTTCACATACCTAAAAGGGCTTTTACTATCCTCCTTTATATTTTTGGCCAGTTTGCCTTTGTACCTTATTTTTTCTCCGCGTCTTGCCTTTTTAGTTATCCTCTGTTGCTCTTTAAACGTTTCCCAGTCCTCTGGCTTCCTGCTCATCTTTACTATGTTATACTTCTCTTTTATCTTTATACAGTCCTTAACTTCCCTCATCAGCCACGGCCACCCCTGCCTCTCCTTAGGATCTTTCTTCTTTGGCATCGACTGATTCCGCACCTTCTGTTCTGAGCTGTTCCCCTGCCATCCCTGCTAGGCTACTGAGCCATTGAACTTTGGCCAACTCCCCCTTCACAGCTCCACAGTTCCCTTTGTTCAACAGCAATACTGACACTTCCGATTCTCCCTTCTCCCTCTCAAATTGCAGATTAAAACTTATCATATTACAGTCACTACCTTCTAATGGCTCCTTTACTTCGAGGTCCCTGATCAAATCCAGTTCTTGCACATCACCACATCCAGAATTGCCTTCTCCATGGCAGGCTCCAGTACAAGCTGTTCTAAGAATCCATCTTGGAGGCAGTCCACAAACTCCCTTTCTTGGGGCCCAGTACCATCCTGATTCTCCCAGTCTACCTGCATGTTGAAATCCCCCATAACAACTGTAGTAATAGCTTTGTGACAGGCTCTGCATTCAATTTACACCCTACATTGATGATCATCCTTGTGTCAAGGCATCCTCTGCATCTATTTCCGAGGTATTGTCTCCATCATCAGGGTACACCTAAAATTGCCCTTCTCTGCCCCTCTTAAGTCTTGCTTGAGCTGAAATCATGCCTTCATTATCATAATGTTTGACTATCTCTGTAGTCTTTGGCAATTTTCCCATCTTTCATGCTCCAATTTGAGTTCATGCAAGCTTGTTTCTCCTGTACTCACTGTAAATTTCATTAAGCCATTATCCCATGCCCATTTTCTGATCATGACTGATCTTTTGACGTCAACTCTACCTTCCTTCTGTCTAACCTCATACATGTATAATCTGTGGATTATCTTGAACTGGGTCTTGAACTCACAACCTTCTGGATCTAAGGGCATAGTTTTAACTGGAGAGAATGGTTCTGGTGAGGAAATCGGCTCCCCAAGTTTATCACTGATAGTCCAGCTCTGAGCTAGGAACAGGTATACAGAAGATGACAAATTACTCATATCTGACCTATATTGGCTCCCAGTTCAGCAATGCCTCAATTTAAAAACTCTCACAATTCTGATAACATACCTTCAAAGTACCAGCCCTCCATATCTCTGCATTCTCCTCCATTCCTGATGAAGGGCTTTTCTAGTACCACTCTAATCTTGACTCTGATCTCCAGCATCTGCAGTCCTCCATTTTGTCTAGTTGTTTTTCACCCTCTGATATATCTGTGCTCCTCTAATTCTCTACATCCATGATTTTAACACCTTCACCATTGATACAATAGCTGCCAAAGCCTTAAGTTTTGGAATAACCTTTCCTTCTCTCAATATTCATTCCTCCTTTCTCTGGGGCCTTATATCTAAGTACTGATAAAGAGTCATCAAACTCATAAGAAACATAGAATTCCTATACCGCAGAAAGAGGCCATTCAGCCCATTGAATATGACCGGACCCTCTGAAGAGCATCCCACACAGACCCAGGCCCCCATCCTATTCCTGTAACCATGCATTACTATGGATATTGTTATGACATGGGGATAAACTCCTCTGTTAATTTAAACCAGCAACACAGAAAAGATTCACCTCGTGCTAGAATCTGTTAAAATTTGAGATGCAAAGAGCTATCCCAAAAAAATCACTGTTTAAAGTAAAAATTAACAACTTTATTCTTTAAATCTAACAGAGAATATTAACTAACAATTAGTTACAACTCCATTCTTTTAAACCTATCTTTTATCTCCTCCTCTACAATACTAGTCCGATAAAAAATCCCAATTGAGATTTCAAAATAAACTTCTTATTTCAAAAGCAGGCAGCTCTCGGTTGTTTGCTGTACTCCTGTCATCTTTTCTTCTTCTTGGGGATTCTGCTTCCCAGTCTTTGATAGATAAAGGTACCTTTCCAAGAGCAGGTCTTTCTGCAAGCTGTCTTGTTGATGTTGGCTGCTCTTTGCCGCTCTGGCTAACTGTTCAAAATGTTTGATATTTACACCCAAAAACATCAGATAATTTCATTGATTTGATGTAATCCAAAATAGTAAGATTCAAATTTGATTGGACTTTTGTATCTGGGGCATCATTTAAACTGATTGGCTGAATTTTGAATTTGTTTGTGTATCCTGGCAACATATCACCAGATATGTGTTTCAACCCAAATGTTATATTTTTAAACGTAACATTTGTGCTAGCCAGAAATTTCAGCTCCCTTAAAGGTACAATATACCCACAACTTCATAACATTATTCCATCTAACCTACACATCCCTGGACACTATGGGTGATTTAGCATGGCCAATCCACCTAACATGCACTTCTTTGGATTGTGGGAAAAAACCCATACAGACACGGGGAGAATGTGCAATATCGACACAGACAGTCACCCGGGGGTGGACTCAAACCCAGATCCCTGACACAGTGAAGTCAGAGCACAAAAACCTGCAGCAGGAGTAGGCCATTCAGCCCCTCAAGGCTGCTCTACTGTTTGATTCAATCATGGCTGATTTCACTGCAGCCTCAGTTCCATTTTTCTGCCTGTTTTCCATACTCTCTTAACTGTTTCTAATTAAAACTCTGTCAATTTTCCCAGTGTTCCAGCATCCACTGCACTTTGAGACCATGAATTTCACAAATTCATGACCCTTTGAGAGAAATGATTTCTCCTCAACTCTGTTTTAGATCTGCTAACCCTTACTTTCAGACTATGACCTCTCATTCTAGTTTGCCCTGCAAAAGAAATCGTTCCTTCACCAGCGTGACTCAATGGTTAGCACTACTGCCTCACAGCACCAAGGACCCAGGTTCAGTTCCCACCTCAGGCACCTGTCTATGTGGAGTTTACACATTCTCCCTGTGTCTGTGTGGGTTTCCTCCCACAATCCAAAGATGTGCAGCTTAGGTGGATTGACCATGCTAAATTGCCCTGGTGTGTCAAGGGATGTACAGGCTCGGTATTTTAGCCATGGGAAATGCAGGGATAGGGTAGGGTGATGAGTCTGTGTGGGATCCTCTTCAGAGGTCTGGTGTGGTCTGCTTCCTCACTGTATTATTTCTACATTGACTTTGTCAATTTACTACATTATTTTATATCCCTCAGTCAGATCTCCTCTCATTCTCTTGACCTCTGGAGAGTATAGGCCTAGATTACGCAATCTCTCCTCATAAGACAAGCACCCCATCCTGACTCATAATGTTAACTCTGTTTTTCTCTTTCTACAGGTGCTACCAGACTTGCTGAGTTTCTCCAGCACTTTCTGTTTATGTTCCTTATATCTATCTCTTTGGTCAGGAGTCCGAAGATTTCTTTATGTGCCTCTTATCAAACTCTGTCCGATAATGCAGCTATGTAAATGCAAGTTGCTATTGTTGCTAAAGACACTATGCAAGGGAAGTCTTCAAAGCATCATTGCCCTGGCTACCATTCTCCCCACAACTTGAAACAAAGCAAAAAAAAACAAACTAAACATTTCTTTGTTACTCTGTTGGTTATGAAATGCTGCTGTGAACAAATTGTTAGCTAAATTTATCACGCAACAGCAGTCAACCATGTCCCAAAGTACCTCAATGAGTTGCTTAGAATGTTTCACAGTGACATTAAAGTCTCTGTAAGTGCATGTTTTATATGCAGCATCAAGAGTGACAACACAAAAACAGTGAAAATTATTAGAAAGGGATTATCTGGAATACCTTGGAGCTTTTATTGTAAAACAATGAGAGAAATAAAATGCATAGAAGCCCCAAAGCAATTCAGCACATATATATCATTTTTTTAAGTTGAAATCTTTTCAACGTGCAAATTCCCCAATTATTTTGCAATTCGAAGTGTCCAGCAAAATGATCTGAGTAATTGTAATCAGATTGCTGACAAGACTTATGGAATGACTAGAGGGCACACAGAGAATTCATATTTTACCTCGCAAATCAATGTTCTCTTCATGATTCTCCTGTTTAAATTATTTTTCATACAAACCTTCAACAAATATTCAACACGGCCAGACGCTTAACATGGTTGCGAGAATCGCATGACTGGAAATGGCCAGAATTTTCCACAAGTCAAAGCGAGCCAGCCTTATGTAGCTAATGGAGCCTTGACCGGACTACCTACTGTGATTATATGCTGCTCAGGTATCGAAAACATAGACAATAGGTGCAGGAGTAGGCCATTCGGCCATTCGAGCCTACACTACCATTCAATGTGGTGATGGCTGATCATTCAATCTCAGTATCCCATTCCCGCCGTCTCCCCATACCCCTTGATCCCTTCAGCCGCAAGGGTCACATCCAGCTCCCTCTAGAATAAATCTAATGAACTGGCCCCAACAGCTGCCTGTGGGAGAGAATTGCACAGACTCACAATTCTCTGAGTGAAGAAATTCTCAGTCCTGAATGGCTTACCCTTTATTCTTACACTGTTATGCCTAGTTCTGGACTTCCCCAACATTGGGAATATTCTTCCCACATCTAGCCTGTCCAGTCCCATCACGATTTTATGTTTCTATGAGGTCCCCTCCTTCATTCTTTTAAATTCCAGTGAGTACAAGCACTGTCAGTCCAGTATTTGCTCATATGTCAGCCTTGCCATCCTGAGACATAGACTGGTGAAACTTCACTGGACTCCTTCAATAGCAAGAAGGTCCTTCCTCAGACTATGTTCCACCATTCCTCCATCCTGAATACCATGATACAAGAGAATTGCAAATTGCCACTATAATAAAGCAAAAAACTGAGAACGCTGGAAATCTGAAACAAAAACAGAAATTGCTGGAGAAACAGCAAGGTTGGCAGCATCAGTGGAGAGAAAACAGAGTTAATGTTTTAAGCCAAATGAATCCTCTTCAGTTCCGAAGTGTTTTTGTTGCTAATTACTGCTGTCTGATTCCAAGATGGTCATAACATTTTAATTAGCTGTTGAGATAGGCCATAAGCATCCTTCCATTAATGCAATGGCCAATTTGATGAGAGTGATCAAATCACGTTACTTATCCTTGAGCAGAAACCATCTGGTCACACAACTAGTGGCTGTACTTGTTCAATTGTGTAGAACTTTGACATCCAGTTTCAACAGTCGGCCTGGCGTAGCAGTCTCCCCACCCATTGTAGTGGCGTCCCAGGACGATTCCTGGTATGGCATCCTCGCGGCCTGACATGGTGACCTTTTGGCCTGGCATGGTGGTCTGAAGTGACCTCCAGCCTCATGATCCTCAGGGTGAAGCCTGGCACTGTCTGGAGCCAGGTACTAAGGTGGACTGGAGGATAGGTGCCAGCGTGGTCCAGATTGGAAGACTGTTGTTCTGAACTTTTATTTCTGCAATGCTGGAGACTTTATTTCTCTATTTTTTCTAAGACCTTGTAGCTAAAGAAGTTGTACCTAGGTACCTTTGTACTCATTCAGTATATATGACAATAAAGCTAATTCATTCATTCATTCATTCATTCATTCATTCATTCAACTGTTGACTTAACATCATGAGAGAAGCAACCTTAGTAGCTAGGAGATGTACTTCCCACATCTTCAGCTCTCTCAAAACTCCCCATATCCAAAAAGGACCCCAGAGTTTACATGTCAAACTGTCCAAGTATCAGAAATATCATTTCATCTTTATATGATTTGACATTAGATTCCCTACAGTGTGGAAACAGGCCATTTGGCCCAACAAGTACCCTCCGAAGAGTAACCCACCCAAACCCATTTCCCTCTAACTAATGAACCTAACTCTATGGGCATTTTAGCATGGCCAATTCACCTGACCTGCACATCTTTGGACTGTGGGAGGAAACCAGAGCACCTGGAGGAAACCCACACAGACACGGGGAGAATATGCAAACTCCGCACAGTCACCCGAGGCTGGAATCGAACCTGGGTCTCTGGTGCTGTGAGGCAGCAGTGCTAACCACTGAGCCATCATGCCGCCCTCCCTGCCCTGGAGAAGGTGGTAGTGAGCTGCCTTCTTGAACTGCTGCAATCCATGTGTTGTGGGTAGACCCACAATGCCCTTAGGGAGGGATTTCTAGGATTTTGATCCAGTGACAATGAAGGACTATGACCAACATCATTTATTTTTAATAAATTAATAATTTGTAATGCCCTTCCTTCTCTCTCCTTCTACCTTGCAAGTTTGTTTCTATGTATGGAGCAGCGAGACAATCCCCTCTCCACATTTTAGTACAGAATAGAAGAGCCTTTATTGCCATGGACACTCAAATCATTGCAGTGAAAAGTTTATAATGTCGACTCTTTGGCACCATCTTAGGTACAGGGTACCCAGGTACAGATACTTTAAGTGTTTGTTACAGAGTTGAAAGAGTAGAGAGAAAAGACGAGCATAGGAATACAAGGTTTTTAAAAAGTACTTGAATTGTTTGAAGTTCAGACGAAGAATAACAAGTAACTTTAAAAAGTACTCAAGTTCTAGTCCTTTTCACTGAGTCCGTGCCTGCTGAACTTCAGAACTCAAGGCCTCGCTGCCTCCACGTGTAGGCCTCTGGCCCAGAACTTGTCTCTGAGACTCGTCTCCAGGTCTCGTCTCCCAGTCTGGGACTGCCTCCCACTCCATGCTCCGGCCCACTAGAACTCGCCTCTCACGCTGGTATGATCTCTGACCTGTCTCCCACCATAGGTCTCCCCTCCGTTTGCCATTCCTCCCAGGTAAGTTTAAGGTGTTAAAAGTTGTGGGGTGAAGGAAAGACTTCAATAAAGAGAAGGAAAAAAGAAAGAAAAAGGAAAAGGAACTGGTGTACAGGGTGTACAGGAGGTGTACAGGGACTGGATGTCCATGGTGAAGATAAGGCGTTGGGGACCGGGAAAGCGAAAATCATGGAGGAGATGGAGGGGTTGGGTGGTGTCCCGAACGTAGGTGGGGAGTTCTTGGACTAAGGGGGACAGGACCGTGTCGAGGTATGCAGAGATGAGTTCGGTGGGGCAGGAGCAGGCTGAGACAATGGGTCGTCCGGGGCATTCAGGTTTGTGGATTTTGGGTAGGAGGTAGAAACGGGCAGTGCGGGGTTGTGGGACTATGAGGTTGGAGGCAGTGGATGGGAGATCCCCTGAGGTGATGAGGTTATGGATGGTCTGGGAGATGATGGTTTGGGGGTGGGTGGTTGGGTCATGGTCAAGGGGGCAGTAGGAGGAGGT
>NC_057720.1:9026553-9058587 GCF_004010195.1 Chiloscyllium plagiosum
TACCACCCCACCAACCTCCATGTACAACGTATCATCCGCCGTCATTTCCGCCACCTCCAAACGGACCCCACCACCAGGGATATATTTCCCTCCCCTCCCCTCCCCTATCAGCGTTCCGAAAAGACCACCCCCTCCGTGACTCCCTCGTCAGGTCCACACCCCCCACCAACCCAACCTCCACTCCCGGCACCTTCCCCTGCGACCGCATCTGCAGTCCTCACTTTCTCCTTGAATATGTTTTGATGCTTTATTGATAGATTCCACCTTTAGTTTTAACTGAAAAGATTTTTAATGGACTTGTTTCTAAGTTTGGAAGTTAGCTGGCAGACCTGCTGAGTTTTCCAGCAGTTTCTGTTTTTGTTCTCGACAGAAGAAATGTCTGGGAACTTTACAAAGAAAGGCGCCCTTTTCTTTCTAACATTTGTTTTCTCTCTCAAATAGCATTAACTGTGGCAAAATGTTCCTGTTAATTAAATCATTGATGCTTTAGGGACCACGCTGTGAGAAAATTGCCTGCTGTTTGCTATGTCAAAACAATGGCTTCACTCGAAAATTATCTCAGTGGATGTGAAGAGTTTCCTGAACATCTTGAGATGGAAGGACAGGATCTTTTCTGTTGTGGGCAAATCTAGAACTGGGAATCATTCTTTACAAATTCGGTCACCCATTTAAGACAGAGATGAGGAGAATCCTTCTCCTCACAGGGGGTTTTTGGAACTCTCTCCCTCAAAAGGTGATGGAAGTTGGGGGTGAATATTTTTAAAGGTGGAGGTAAAGATATTCTTGTTAATCAAGATGGTGAATATTGATTAGGAATCAATAGAAACATAATCAGATCAGTTTGAATCCCTACGGTGTCAAAGCAAGCCCTTCAGCCTGTCGAGTCTATGCACCCCTCTGAAGAGCAACCCATCCCACTACCCTACAACACTACACTTTCCATGGCCAATCCACCTCACCTGCACATCATTGAACTGTAGGAGGAGACTCACACAGACACAGGGAGAACATGCAAGCTCCGCTCAGGCAGTTACCCAAGGCTGGAATCAAACCAGGTTAACTAGCACTGTGAGGCAGCCGTGCTAACCAGTAAGCCACTCTTAACTTCGTCATAAATGGATGAAGCTAGTACAAGGGCCTGAGTGACATTCACCTGCTCCTAATTTGCCTATACAGATGAAGAAAAGTGCCAGAGAAATACAAATTTTTTTTTTTAGGTCTGACCTGCTTGAACCATATAATTACTATCGAAGTGAGCACATTTATATTTAACAACTCCCCCATTTACTTGGTTATCTCATTTTTAACCTAATCCCAACAGACTGACATTCTGCTAAAACAGAATTTGGCTTTTTTGTGACAATTTCCTAACTGCATTTGATTAGGGCCTTTCACTGGGGAGTTTTATTTCACAAACGAAAGGTCTCGCAACACAATTAATCATGTTCCTCTTGCTAAATGACTTCCTGTATGTGTTAGCGTTTGAACATTTCCTGCTTCCTAACCTCCTCATCTCCCAGGTGGCTATGCTGAGAACAGATGATTGGCCAGCAATGGGAGCTGTGACATTCAACAAACTTTGATAGTTAATGGCACATTTACAGTGAAAACCAGAAAGAAGTCAATCACTGCCTGTTTCAATGGGAATTAGAAACAAGCACCATAGTCCTACGAGACCACAGGGTGCTATTTCATTAGAAAGTGACCAGTTGGTGTTGGTTTAATGTAAGGGACACCACACCTCAAGTGAGGAGAGAGGTTGAGTATGGGAATTCTTCATGGTCACCTCAACCAGTGTTGGAGTTGACAGTGGACTGTTAGCATCATTGTATATTGCAAATCAGGCATTCAGCCAACTGAGTTACTAATGCCCTGTCTGCTATGAGCATTATGGGGTGGGTGGGGAGTTTGGTTGGTAGGAAATTTTACATTCCAGACATGAAATGGATGGGAGACTGAATGTCCCTCCTCCACTTATTTAGAATCCTAGAATCATAGAATCCCTACAGTGTGGAAACAGGCCATTCGGCCCAACAAGTCTATACCGACCCTCCGAAGAATAACTCACCAAGACCCATTCCCCCTACCCTATATTTAGCCCGAACTAATGCACCTAACCTTCACCATCCTTGAACACAATGGGCAAATTAGAATCCGAGAATCACTGAATCCCTACAGTGTGGAAACAGCCATTTGGCCCAACAAGTCCACACTGACCCTCTGAAGAATCACTCATCCAGACCCATTCCCCCTACCCTGCATTTATCCCTAACTAATGCACCTAACCTGCACATCCCTGAACACAATGAGCAATTTAGCATGGCCAATTCACCTAACCTACATATCATGCAACCATGGGGAGAACATGCAAACTCTACACAGACAGTTGCCCAAGAATGGAATCAAACCCAAGTCCCTGGCACTGTGAGACAGCAGTGCTAATCATTGAGCCACCATGCCACTGGTCTATTTTCATAGGTTGACACTTCCTTATTCATTCCTGAGGCATGGGCATCTTTGCTCACTCTGAATTCATTGGATGAGGGTGTCACTGGCCAACACAGTATTTATTGCCCATCCCTAATTGCCCAGAGGGCAGTTCAGAGTCAACCACATTGCTGTGGGCCTGGCCCACATTAGGCCACACCAGGTAAGGATGGCGGTTTCCTTCCCGAAAGGGACATTAATGAACCAGATGGTTTTTTTCCCTAACCATTGGCAATGGATTCATGGTCATCGTTAAACTCTTATTTCCAAATATTTTTTATTGAAATCAAATTCCACCATCTTCCATGGCAGGATTTGAACCACAATCCTGATGAAGGGCTTTTGCCTGAAACATTGATTTTCCTGCTCCTCAGATGCTGCCTGACCTGCTGTGCTTTTCCAGCACCACTCTAATCTTGACTCTTCTCTTAGTGCCGTTGAAAAGGTGTTTGTGAACTGCCTTCTTGAACCTGCTGTGGGTTGACCCACAATGCCTTTAGAGAGGAAATTCCAGGATTTTCCCCTAGCGACACTGAAGAAACAGTGATATATTTCCCAGTCAGGAAGACGGGTGGCTTGGAGGGGAACATGCATGGGGTGTTGTCCCCATGTAACTGCAGCCCTGGAAGTGGTCGTAGGATTATAGAACATAGAACATAGAACAATACAGCACTATTCTCAGCTCGTCCCCCTACGCTATCCCAAAATCATCCATGTGCTTATCTAAGGATTGTTTAAATCTCCCTAATGTGGCTGAGTTGACTACATTACTCTGTGTAAAGAACCTGCCTCTGACATCTGTCTTAAATCTATCACCCCTCAATTTGTAGTTATGCCCCCTCGTACAAGCTGACGTCATCGACCTAGGAAAAAGTCTCTCTCTGTCTACCCTATCTAATTAGAAGGTGCTGTCTGAGGACCATTGGTGAACTTCGGCAGTGTATCTTGTAGATAGTACACACTACTGCTCCTGAGCGTCGGTGGTGTAGGGAGAGGATGCTTGTGGATGTGGTGCCATGTGAATATCGGATCAGCCACGATCCTATTGAATGGGAGAGCAGGCATGAGGGGCCAAATGGCCTACTTCTGTTCCCATGTTCTTATTTTAACTGTTCCTTTCTATCAAATCACGGAAAGCTAGTAGGAGTAGGAATGTAATGCTAATACCATTTTATTTGTAGTTCAGAAACCTGGGGATGTGAGTTGAAATCCCACCTTGGCAGATAGTGAAGTTTGAATTCAATTTAAAATATGGAATTAAAAGTCAGACCATGCCACCACTGTTGACTGTTGCAAAAACCATCTGGTTCACTGACGTGTTTAGAGAATGAAGTCCACCATCCTTACTTGGTCTGGCCTAAATGTGACTCCAGACCCACAGCAATGTGGTTTATGCTGAACTGCCCTCTGGGTAATAAATACTGAGCTAGCCAGTAACGCACATATCTCACATGTGAAAAAAGAAGTTAAACTATTCCATTTGGTACAAAGCACCATTCCCTGACATTTGCACTGAACTTTACTCTTAACAATTTGCCCAATTCTTAAAGTATTCTGGGAGAAGTAGGTGCAAGTGGGGACTGCAGGTGCTGGAGCTCAGAGTCAAGAGTGTGGTGCTGGAAAAGCACAGCAGGTCAGGGAGCGTCCGAGGAGCAGTAGAATCAATGTTTCCTAATGAAGGATTTATGCCTGAAATGTTGATTCTTCTGCTCCTCGGATGCTGCTCGATCTGTAATGTTTTTCCAGCAACACACTCTCTTTCTCGGGTATAAGTAGGTGTGTAGTTTAAGGCTAACAGAATGGAAGCTCTCAACCATGGAAAATCTGCACTTATACAGTCAAGTGAGTCTCTGAAGTCAACTCAGTTTACCCAATCCTACTCTTAAAATTCAATCAGACCTTCATAAGAAAGAGCTTTGTCCATAAAACAAGAGAGGAAGGAGGGGCAGAAGTGAAACCTTTGAGATGTTCCCTCATCTAATTAGACCTTCTACCTCAAGTCTACTTTCCCTCTCTATTCCCAAGCTCTTTGATTCCTTTTCTGTGTGAAACATCCAATCTCAATCTTGAACACGTTCAATGACTGAACGATTTTCTTCACTGACTTCAACTCCAAAGTGGACATCCAGATTGGAATTAATGATTTGAAATGGAGGGGTGAATATTTGGAACATGCTTCCTTATATGTCAGCTCAGATGTATGACATGAAAAAATTCAAAAGAGAATTGGATAGAGCTTTGGAAGAGAAAGTGGGTCAGAGGCATGAAGAGGGTTTAATGAGATCAGGCCACATGGAGGACATAACTGTCTCTCTGATCCAGCATTGGAAGTTCTTTAAGGCAAAAACAATTGAACTACAAATAACAGAAGCCTGAAAAATAGAGCAGAAAATGTCAGAAATGCTCAGGATTTAAGGCAGTGGGTATGTGACGAAGAATGGAAGGCTTCCAACATGCTGCTTGGGGAGATTCTTAGGGTAAAGTTTCCGCTGTCTTATCAGGCACATGGGGCTGCTCCCTTGTTTTCGAGGGAGATGACTGGTGATGGTTTAACCTGAGGGCCCCGATGCCTCAGGTGGGGGGAGGAATTAAGAAGGAGAGTCCTTGATGGCAACATCAGCTGGTGTAGGAATTAAACCCACACCACATTGCAAAATGACCATCCAGCCAACTGAGCTAACCGACCTGTAATAGAGTTACCAAATGCAACGGGGCAGGTTAATGCTCCGGGGCATGGTTTCAAGTCCCACCAGAAGAGCTGGTTTGATTTTAACTCTAATTAAATATAGTCTGTAATGTCCTTGCAGTGTGGAAAAAGGCCATTCAGTCCATTAAGTCTGCACTGACCGTCCAAAGAGCATTCCACCAAGACCACCTCCACCAACACCCCTGGACCTCATCCCCGGACCCTAAGCCTTCAACCTTGCATTCCCGTGGCTAATCTACCTAGCCTACACATGTCCAGTCACTATGTGCAATTTCCAGTGGTTAGTCGCCCAAGACAGCACACCTTTGGACTGTGGGAGGAAACTGGAGGACACATAGGAAACCCACACAGGCACAGGGAGAATGTGCAAATTCCACACAGACAGTGCCCCATGGTTGGAATCCATTTAATCTCCATGAGAAAATCATGAAAATATCATCAATTGTCAAAACAACCCATTGATTTCACTCATTCCCTTTAGATATATTTGATATTATGGTCTACATAATATCCCTCTTAACTGGCTTCACTTCCCTCATAACTGGCTTCAAAAGGGTCATTACAAATGATAGTAAAATGCAGACATTGCCAGTGAAATACCTGTAAAAGAATGTTCCACTTTTCACAAATACAGCATCCAAGATGAGTTGTAGCCAACTCAGTACAGTGATTGTGATGCCTGAAAGAATCAATGACAAATTATGACAGGAATTCAATAAATCCTTGAGGGTCAAAGGATGACGTGATGGGAAAGAGCTAGGGGATGTGGATTAGGCACTTTGTTTGTTCCCTCTGACCAAGTTAAGAATGCCACAGCCAACACCTTCAACAATAACTGTGACACTCTAAGGAGAGAATTTGAAGTTGAGGCAAAAGTTGAGGCATTCCAGGATGGGCCTGAAATTGTGAACTACTGTTGTAAAGAAGATCAGGATCTAATAGCATTTGACATGGTCCAGTCAGGTCTAACTCTGTATGTCTCATACATGTGTGGATGAGGGAAATGACCAGGGGGATAGAGAGGGGAATATGTTGTATCGCGTTGCTAGCATCAAGACTACAGGTGAGTTGATCAATGTGCACTGCCTGAGGTAACCAAGCCAATACTGAAGTGTCTTAGTTTCTGATGGAAACCCTTGGTCTCAGAACACCTACTGGTCATGGACTCCAGCATAAAATGCAATTTGAAACAGTCCTAGTGGAACGTTGAGAGTGTGGTGCTAGAAAAGCACAGCAGGTCAGGCAACATCCGATGAGCAGGAGAATAGGCGCTTCAGGCAAATGCCCTTCATCAAGAATCGGGTTTTGCCTGAAACATCGACTCTCCCGCTCCTCGGATGCTACCTGACCTCTTGTGCTTTTCCAGCAACATACTCTTGACTCTAATCTCCAGCATCTGCAGTCTTTACTTTCGCCAAGTGGAACTGTTAGCAGACTTGTAAATTAGAGAGCCAGGTTAATGTGGGGAAACTAATTCAACATCCCTTGGCAACTGGTGGAATGTGAATTTGATTAACAACCCTGGAATTGAAAGCTAATCTTAATAATGACGACGGCGAAATGATCTTTGATGGGTGCAAAAACCTTTCTAACCTTTGGAAAGAAAGTCTATGTTATTTTGAATTCATTTATCGCTGGCTAGGAAAACATTTATTGCCCATCCTTAATTGTCCAGAAGATATTTAAGTATCAACCGCATTGCTGTGGGTCTAGAGTCACATGTAGGTCAAAGCAGGCGAGAATCTTAGATTTCCTTCCCCAGAGAGAATTAAAATGCATTCCTGGTTCAGTCAATAGTGATTGCCATTGAATCATAGAATCCCTACTGACATGGAAGCAGGCCATTCAGCCCATCAAGTCTGCATCGACCCTCTGAAGAATGTTGCACTCAGACCTACCCACTACCCACTCCCTGTAACCTCACATTTCCTATGGTTAATCCACACTGCCTTCACACTGCTGGACACTATGGGCAATTTAGCTTGCTTTTAATTCACAATTTTTTAATTGAATTCAAAGTTCACCAACTGACATGATGGGTTTCAAGCCCATGTCCTCAGAACATCAGTCTGGACATACGTTCCAATTATTAGTCCAGTGACTACACCACAACTCTCCTGCCTGTCCTCACCCTATCTCACTCTTGACTTGCAAAAGTGTATTGATTCCAAATGACATTCTTACACATCCGAGGAAGCCACTCAGTTCAAAGGGCAATTAGACATTGACAAAAAAACACTGGTCTGGTCAGTGACGCTCACATCCCATGAACATACTAGAAGAAAATGCCATTAGCTTAAAGCCAACACAACTCTATTGTGTGTATAACTCAAAACAAAACTTAGAAAGCCTCCTTATTTGTGAAGACAATGCTTTCCTCAGCTTTATGTAACAGTAGAATAGAAACATTTGATGCATTGCAAATCTCCAGTTAAGTGGGATTTTGAACACTAAATCTGCCCTTGGATTATAGTGTTATGGCAAGAGTACAAGGCTCAAGGAGTCCCAGGGGACCCTTATATCTGTCCTTACTCTGGTCCAATTAAATTACTGAAGTCATGGGTAATTGACTAATTTTACTGCACACTGCACACTTCATGTGTGACTTAAGGCATCATGATAATGAGCTGACAATGATGCAGCAAGGTCTCCACAGCATTCCTTGCATACAGAACAACCTCTCAGTGCACTTCACTCGGCAATAGATAAAGAGAGAACACGGAGTAGAAAAGACAAAGGAAAGATAAGGAGTTAATGACCACTTGAATAATGATCATCCACTGAAAACCTGGAAACAAACAAAAAGACATAGGCTCCCTCGTGCTGTTCAGGGAGAGGTGGGCACCGCAGGGAGAGTGGAGTGTTTTATTTCCCCCTCCAACTCTATTTTGATTTAATCCCTGCCCTTCCCCTTCACTGTTATGATCATGCAGCATTGCTCTTTGATGAGAAGGGCATTACTTGTCACTGGCCACTCTTGTGGCCACTCTTCTTCCTTGTGGTGGAACACAAATAAAGATTTACACACTTGTTGTTCTTCACTGTAGGGGAAAAAAGAAGAGCAAAAAGAAACAAAAAAAAAAGGAAAAGAGACAGGCACTGAGACAGGACCCTCCAGCAAGTTAAGTGAAGGTAAGTTTCCATGATATCAAATTCTGTTAAAAATAATTGTGGAGCTTGCAGTTTTTTAGATTCCTTTCTGGAATGTGTTAGGCTGACATTTATTGCTCATTCCTAACTACCCTAGAGAAGTTGCTCATGAGCTGCCTTCTTGAACCATTGCAGTCCTTAAGGATGTAGGAATGCCCACAATGCAGGGAGGCAAAAGTGAGGACTGCAGATGCTGAAGATCAGAGTCACAGAGTCATAGAGATGTACAGCATGGAAACAGACCCTTCAGTCCAACATGTCCATGCCAACAAGATATCCCAACCCAATCTAGTCACACCTGCCAGCACCAGGCCCATATCCCTCCAAACCCTTCCTATTCATATACCCATCCAAATGCCTCTTAAATAGTGCATTTGTACTAGCGTCCACCACATCCTCTGGCAGCTCATTCCATACACATACCACCATCTGCGTGAAACGTTGCCCCTTAGGTGTCTTTTATATCTTTCCCCTCTCACCCTAAACCTATGCCCTCGAGTTCTGGATTCCCTGACCCCAGGGAAAAGACTTTGTATATTTACCCTATCCATGCCCCTCATAATTTTGTAAACCTCTATAAGGTCACTCCTCAGCCTCCAACGCTCCAGGGAAAACAGCCTCAGCCTGTTCAACCTCTCCCTATAGCTCAAATCCTCCAACCCTGGCAACATCCTTGTAAATCTATTCTGAACACTTTCAAGTTTCAGAATATCTTTCCGATAGGAAAGAGACCAGAATTGCATGCAATATTCCAACAGTGGCCTAACCAATGACCTGTACAGCTGCAACATGACCTCCCAACTCCTGTACTCAATACTCTGACCAATCAAGGAAAGCATACCAAACGCCTTCTTCACTATCCTATCTAAATGCGACTCCACTTTCAAGGAGCTATGAACCTGCACTCCAAGGTCTCTTTGTTCAGCAACACTCCCTCGGACCTTACCATTAAGTGTATAAGTTCTGCTAAGATTTGCTTTCCCAAAATGCAGCACCTCGCATTTATCTGAATTAAACTCCATCTGCCACTTCTTAGCCCATTGGCCTATCTGGTCCAGATCCTGTTGTAATCTGAGGTAACCCTCTTCGCTGTCCACAACACCTCCAATTTTGGTGTCATCTGCAAACTTACTAATTCTACCTCTTATGCTTGCATCCAAATCATTTATGTAAATGACAAAAAGTAGAGGACCCAGCACCGATCCTTGTGGCACTCCACTGGTCACAGGCCTCCAGTCTGAAAAACAACCCTCTACCACCACCCTCTGTCTTCTACCTTTGAGCCAGTTCTGTATCCGTAAGGCTAGTTCTCCCTGTATTCCATGAGATCTAACCTTGCTAATCAGATTCCATGGGGAACCTTGTTGAACGCCTTACTGAAGTCCATATAGATCACATCTACTGCTCTGCCCTCATCAATCTTCTTTGTTACTGCTTCAAAAAACTCAATCAACTTTACCCACCTTTAAAGCCATGTTGACTATCCCTAATCAGTCCTTGCCTTTCCAAATACACGTACATCCTGTCCCTCAGGATTCCCTCAAAACAACTTGCCCACCACTGAGGTCAGGCTCACTGGTCTATAGTTCCCTGGCTTGTCTTTACTGCCCTTCTTAAACAGTGGCACGACGTTTTGCCAACCTCCAGTCTTCAGGCACCTCACCTGTGACTATCGATGATACAAATATCTCAGCAAGAGGCCCAGCAATCACTTCTCTAGCTTCCCACAGAGTTCTCGGGTACACCTGATCAGGTCCTGGGGATTTATCCACCTTCAACTGTTTCAAGACATCCAGCACTTCCTCCTCTGTAATCTGGACATTTTGCAAGATACCATCTATTTCCCTACATTCTATATCTTCCATATCCTTTTCCACAGTAAATACTGATGCAAAACATTCATTTAGTATTTCCCCCATGTTCTGTGGCTCCACACAAAGGCTCCCTTGCTGATCTTTGAGGAGCCCTATTCGCTCCCTAGTTACCCTTTTGTCCTTAATATATTTGTAAAAACCCTTTGGATTCTCCTTAATTCTATTTGCCAAAGCTATCTCATGTCCCCTTTTTGCCCTCCTGATTTCCCTCTTAAGTATACTCCTACTTCCTTTATACTCTAAGGATTCACTCGATCTATCCTGTCTATACCTGACATATGCTTCCTTCTTTTTGTTAACTAAACCCCCAATTTCTTTAGTCATCCAGCATTCCCTATACCTACAGCCTTCCCTTTCACTCTAACAGGAATATACTTTCTCTGGATTGTCATTATCTCATTTCTGAAGGCTTCCCATTTTTCAGCCGTCCCTTTACCTGCGAACATCTGCCTCCAATCAGCTTTCGGAAGTTCTTGCCTAATACCGTCAAAATTGGCCTTTCTCCAATTTAGAACTTCAACTTTTAGATCTGGTCTATCCTTTTCCATCACGATTTTATAACTAATAGAATTATGGTTGCTGGCCCCAAAGTGCTCCCCCACTGACACCTCAGTCATCTGCCCTGCCTTATTTCCTAAGAGTTTGTCAAGTTTTGCACCTTCTCTGGTAGGTACATCCACATACTGAATCAGAAAATTGTCTTGTACGTACTTAAGAAATTCCTCTCCATCTAAACCTTTAACACTATGGCAGTCCCAGTCGATGTTTGGAAAGTTAAAGTCCCCTACTGTAACTACCCTATTATTCTTACAGATAGCTGAGATTCTCCTTACAAGTTTGTTTCTCAAATTCCCTCTGACTACTAGGGGGTCTATAATACAATCCCAATAAGGTGATCATCCCTTTCTTATTTCTCAGTTCCACCCAAATAACTTCCCTGGATGTATTTCCGGGAATATCCTCCCTCAGCACAGCTGGAATGCCATCCCTTTGGTTAAGAAAAAGAAGGAAGCATATGTCAGGTATACACAGGATAGATCGAGTGAATCCTTAGAAGAGTATAAAGGAAGTAGGAGTATACTTAAGAGGGAAATCAGGAGGGCAAAAAGGGCCATTAGATAGCTTTGGCAAAATGTCACTCCCCCTTCTCTTTTGCCTCCCTTTCTATCCTTCCTGTAGCATTTGTATCCTGGAACATTAAGCTGCCAGTCCTGCCCATCTCTGAGCCATGTTTCTGTAATTGCCATGATATCCCAGTCTCATGTTCCTAACCATGCCCTCAGTTCATCTGCCTTCCCTGTTAGGCCTCTTGCATTGAAATAAATGCAGTTTAATTTATTAGTCCTACCTTGTCCCTGCCTGCCCTGACTGCTTGACTCACTTCTGTTCTCAGCTGTACCCGTCTCAGATCGATCTCTTTCCTCACTATCTCCCTGGGTCCCACCCCCCCACCTTACTAGTTTAAATCCTCCCAAGCAGTTCTAGCAAATTTCCCTGCCAGTATATTAGTCCCCTTCCAATTTAGGTGCAATCCATCCTTCTTGTACAGGTCACTTCTACCCCAAAAGAGATTACAATGGTCCAAAAATGTGAATCCTTTTCCCATACACCAGCTCCTCAGCCATTCTCAGACATCAAGGATGTCTCTATCCTCCTATTCCTGCCCTCACTAGCTTGTAGTACTGGGGGTAATCCAGATATTACTACCCTTGAGGACGTGCTTTTTAAGTTTCTGCCTAACTCTCTGTAACCTCCCTTCAGAATCTCAACCTTTTCCCTTCCTATATCGTTGGTTCCAATGTGGACAATGACCTCTTGCTGACCCCTCTCCCTCGTGAGAAGGTTCTGCACCCTCTCTGAGACATCCATGATCCTAGCACCAGGGAACCAACACACCATTCTGCTTTTTCTCTGCTGGCCACTGAAACATCTGTCTGTACCTCGGTTTACAGAATTCCCTAACACAATTGATCTCTTGGAAGCCGACGTATCCCTCGTTGCATTAGAGCCTGGCTCAATACCAGAAACTTGGCTGTTCATGCTACGTTCCCCTGAGAATCCATCACCGCCTACATGTTCCAAAACAGCATACCTGTTTGAAATGGGTATAGCCACAGAAGACTCCTGCCCTAGGTTCCTACCTCTCTTACCCTTCCTGGAGTTAACCCATCTATGTGACTGTATCTGAGACTTTCCCCCCTTCCTATAACTGCCATCCATCACATACTGTTGCTGTTGCAAATTCCTCATCGCTTCTATCTGTTTCTCTAACCGATCCACTCGATCAGATAAGATTCGCATCCAATAGCATTTATGGCAAATATAATCCACAGTAACCCTTAAACTCTCTTTAAACTCCCACATCTGACAAGAAGTACATATCACTGCAAAAGCCATTTTTGCTCCTTCACAATCTACAGACCCAGAAAATAACACCTTCTTATTCCTCTACAAACACTGCCCCAGGTTAAATTTATAATTATGGCTTATATTTTAAGTTTAATCAAGAGACTTATCTCCAAAAACATATAATCAAGAAAGAACCTCCTGTACTCACTACTGCAGCCTTTCTCTTAGACAGACTTAAAACAATAATTAACTTATCTGATTCTGTGTTGTGAACTTTTCCCAAACCGGTTCCTCCAAGATTAGTTGTGAAATTCACTGTTTGTTAATTTTCCCAGATCACTCCGATGTCCAGTGACACATGAATTAAAAACAGCAAAGGCAGTAACTGTGCAGGTTTGTTTGTTCATTCTTTCTTTCTTTCTCTCTCTCTCTCTCTCTCTCCTGCACTGTCCTCACCATGTGCTTCCTTTGTCTGCTCTTCTCCCTTTTAAAACTGCTGTTGTTTTGACTTTTTTTTCCCAAAGTTCCAAAACAATGCAACAGCATATGAAACAGTAATTGCTGCTCCTGGAATTCGAGGAAATCACCTCCAGCACCTAAAATACCTCAAAAAAAGGAGCAGCTCTTACAGCCTGTCCTCCATCTTGGATTACCCAGAATCCTTCAAGATTAGAGTGGTGCTGGAAAAACACAACAGGTCAGGCAGCATCCAAGCCTCCAGGGTGGAGGGATATTTGGGGCGGGGATGGGGCTGGGGAGAAGGTAGCCAAGAGTACAATAGGTGGATGGAGGTGGGGATGAAGGTGATAGGTCAGAGAGGGGGATGGAGCAGATAGGTGGGAAGGAAGATTTGCAGGTAGGACAGGTCATGATGATGGTGCTGAGCTGGAAGGTTGGAGCTGGGGTAAGGTGGGGGGAGGGGAAATGAGGAAACCGATCCACATTGATGTGGATATGGTAGCAAGTCTGTTTCAGGACATGGTTGAAGAGCTTCAGAGCAAAGGAGATGACCTGGGGGTCGCAGTAAGAGAGAGACTCACTGACATTCTTGTTGAGAGAGGAAGAAAACGTCTTCAAGGCAGGCATCCTTGCAAGAGAATTTGCAGTAGGGTTAAAATCAACTAGGCAGAAGTGAGGACTGTAGATACTGGAGATCAGAGTCTTGATTAGAGTAGTACTGGTAAAGTGCAGCAGGTCGGGCAGCATCCAAGAAGCAGGAAAATCAAGTGTTGGGCAAAAGTCCTTCATCAGGAATGAAGGCAGGGAGCATAGGAAGGGAATCCCAGAACTTTGATGTGAAAGAACAATGATACATTTCCGAGTCAGGATGGTGATTGACTTAGAGGGGCACCTGCAGGTGCTGATGTGCCCATACATCTGCTGTCATTGTTCACCCTAGTGTTAAAGGTCGCAGGTTTGAACGGTGCAGTCAGTGGAGCTCTTGTGAGTTACTGAAGTGCATCTTGTAAATGGCACACACTGTTCCCAATGATGGTGAAGGGAGTAATGCTGAAGTGGTAGTTGAGATGCTAAGCGAGTCGGCTCCTTTATCGTGAATGATGTTGAGCTTCTTGATTGTTGTTGGTGTTGTACCCGTTCAGGCAAGTGGAGAGTCTTCCATCACAATCCTGACTTTTGCCTCGTAGATGATGAAGATGGGAGGTGAGTTACTCATAGTAGAATTGTGACATGAGATATCGATCCAGTCTTCACTTGCAGTGCAGCCGATTTGAACCACTCCAGCATCTATTGCTGCTGCACAATGTAAACAGAGGTTAGGGCTTTTATGTTGTAGCATCAATTCTGAGGCTTGTGCTCTTGTCCAATTAATGTCACACTGGTTCAGCTCTATGGCTCAGTAGCAGCTCTCTCACCTGTTTCAGAAGGTCATGCTTTTGTGTAGGTGATTTGTAAAGTCACTTGTAAATAAGCCACTATTTCAAAGAACAAGGCATTTTTTTTTCATGGTGTCCAGCCAATTTTAACACTCAACCAACATTACTGATTGATGATCTGGTCATTATCACGTTACGGTTTGGAGGAGCTTGCTGTGTTCCAGTTATCTGTCCTGATTCTTACTTTACAGTAGTGACTACGCTATAAATCCACCTCAAAAAACACTTTGGGACTCTGAAAACTGTTTGTAGTATTTATTGTTTTTATTATCGTTTATTCATTTGAGGAATGTGGGCATCATTCGCTGGGCTAGCATTTATTGCCCATCCCTAGTTGCCCCTTGAGAAGATAGGGGTGAGCTGCCTTCTTGAACTGCTGCAGTCCGTGTGCTGCTGGTTGACCCATGGTGCCACTTGGGAGGGAATTCCAGGATTTTCACCCAGTGACAGGGAAGAAACAGCGATATATTTCCAAGTCAGAATGATGAATGCCTTGGAGGGGAAGCTTGAAGGTAGTGGTGTTCCCATATACAGAGAAATCTCGATTATCCAAAGGACGTGGGTGGGGTATTTTGTTTGGATAATCAAATGCCGGATAACATAGTTTAGCCAAGCATTGGGACATTGCAATCTTGCCGAATAATCTAAAATTCGAATAATTGAATGCCAGATAATCGAGGTTCCTCTGTATCTGCCCTTATCTTTCTAGATTGAAGTGGTCATG
This sequence comes from Chiloscyllium plagiosum, assembly GCF_004010195.1. Classification (NCBI taxonomy): domain Eukaryota; kingdom Metazoa; phylum Chordata; class Chondrichthyes; order Orectolobiformes; family Hemiscylliidae; genus Chiloscyllium; species Chiloscyllium plagiosum. Next base: position 9,041,740 of record NC_057720.1, read on the forward strand.
GGTTTGGAATGTGTTGTCTGAGGATCTTTGGTGAATTTCTGCCATACATGTTGTAGATAGTACACACTGTTGCTACTGAGCATCAGTGGTGGATACTTATGGATGTGGTGCCAGTCAAGCGGGCTGCTTTTTCCTGGATGTGTCAAGCTTCTTGAGTGTTGTTGGAGCTGCACCCATCCAGGCAAGTAGGGATATTACACCACACAGACAATAAACTAGCTTAAAACAGGCAAAGATTAAATCTGCAACATTTTGGATGTCTAACAATCTTACTGAGCCATTCAGCAGCTCTAGCTTGGAGTTTTATAATTATTTCTGATGATGTCAATTTAGCTTCTAACCATATTATTAAAATTACAAGTTTGGGAATATACTCAACCACCGTAATCACATCCGCACTTTAATTTTTCTTTTGCATAGTCTAACAACGTACCTTAGATCAATTTTCTTTTGCCGCAGCTGATAATTATCCAAATTGAGCAATCATCACTAATATCGCTTCAGTTTGATGTTCTTAATTAAACACTGAAAAAATGGAGTGTCGATATCAAAGATTATAGCTGCAAGAAGCAGACAGCAGGAGTTTGTTTATTATGATGATGTTCCTGATGGGAAGAGCATGTCAGGAAAGTGGGTCACCACCTCCACACTGTTTGACCCCCATTGTGGTTTTGCCATTCAGTCTCAGATAACAATGCTCACTACTTAAAACTATAACTTCATAAAGATGTATTCACATGACTGTACAATGGCTGTTATCACCTCTGCCTCAAGTTTATTTGTCCCACCTTTTACCGAGTTCCATCAGAATCAATTGAGTTGGATGTCATAGGAGATGTGTAAAAGAGAGCTGTTCTGTTTTCACACATTTAGTGCTGCTCCACAGGTTGAATTTCATCCTTACAGAATCTTCCAGAACAGAAGGCCATGTGGCTCTCTGAATGGGCTATCCAATTAATCCCAGTCCTCTACTCTTTCTTCATAACCTTGTGAAATGTCACCTTCCTAATTAGTTTATCTGATTCAGAGTGAACATTTATATTAAATATCAATATTATATTTGGAAATTAAATTGTAAAATCGAGGTTTTAGCTTTCAGTTCTATGAAGGTCTTTTAAAGAAAAGGTCAAAATGTCATTTGAAACAATAAATCATATGACTTAGCTAAGTGACTCAGTAACTCACTGGTGAGATAATTAATACAGTGTTTACTCAGTGGAGCATTTATAACTTACAGAAACAGATTAACATGAGCCGTCATTGGTTTACCTTCAGATGGAAAATTCCACACTAGCAAGAGTAGTTTATGGAGGTCTTCAGCAATCAGACCAGAATCATATCATGAGGAGATTTTTGTTAAGTCTTTGTTTATGGAACTTAGAAAGTCTAGCACCTACTGATGCTCCACAATGCAGATGGAAGTAGGGCAATTATGGTGGAAAGCTGTCTTAAGCTGTTTTAGCAGTTTCAAAGTAGTCAAAGTCTGAGAAAGGTTAATGATTTATTGTGCCTGTGTGTCTTGGGGAGAGATGGAGAGAATCACATCTGGTGAATGTGCGAAAAAGTCACTGAAAGGAAACTGTTGTATTTGCATCATTTCAACAAATAGTTTTAATGTGAAAGTAGGCAGGATATTTCATGGCATTGAGTACCTGGAAAAGACATTGCTGAAGGAAAGAGTTAAACCTTTCTGGAACTTTCCAAGTGAAAGACCTTAGTTTAGTACCAGTCTAAGGCTTTACTAGGTGGTGAAGGATCAATACCATATGTAGATATTGACAGATTATTGATTGATTTATTTATTGTCATGTGTACTGAAGTAGAGTGAAAAGCTTTGTTTATGAGCAGTACAGGCAGATCATGGTAAACAAAGATATACAGCTCAAAAAGACTTAGACAGAGGCATACAGGTTATGTTGCACAGGGCATGTGCTAGGTGAGATCAACGTTAGCAAGATCCGCATCATTTGACACTAGAAAGTCCATTCATCAGTCTAATAGTGGACGGGAAGAAACTGTTGCTGAACCTGCTGGTGCAAATGTTCAAGCTTCTGTATCTTCTGCCTGATGGAAGAGGTTGTAGGAGATCATTACCAGGGTGATAGGGGTCTATGGTGATGGTCTGAAGAAGGGTTACACCTAAAACATCGACTTCTACACCTCCTGATGCTGCCTAGCTTGCTGTGTTCTTCCAGCCTCCTGCCTGTCTATTTGGATTCCAGCATCTGCAGCTCTTTTATCTCTGTCTATCTTTGATGATGTTGGCAGCTTTTCTGCAGCAACGAGCCATGTAAATGAAGTCCATGGCTGGGAGTTTGGCGTCCGTGATGGTTTGGGCTCTGCATATCACCTTCTGTAGTTTTTTTATGATCTCAGGCAAGGCAGTTGCCGTACCAGGCTATTATGCACCTGGACTGTGTGCTTTTAATGGTGTATCTGTAGATGTTGATAAGGGAGGTAAGTTCTGGAGGAACAATAACTGATTCGTTCCAGAGTAGTAAAGGGCAGGCCACGTGACATCTAACAGGTTACCTTCATTACAGACGTAGATGGATATGTATGTATCTTAACTGATACCAGGGTAGTCTTAGTCTCTGTCATTGTTAACTATAATGGTAAGACTAATAGACTAATACTGTGATATAAGGTGTGTGATTGTATATTTAAATTATTCCCATTCATTTTATCATTTAGATTTTGAATTAGTAAATGAGGGTTTGACATCTATGTAAGAAGGGGCAATAATCAAACTGTGAGTCTTCTTGAAACCATAACTTTAAGCCACGATGTGTCAGAGAGCAGGTGACTGGGGTCCTCTTGTAGTGACAATATGAGTTTCCTCGTACTGTGAGAGTTATATGATAAGGAAGTACAAATATTGAAAGGCAAAATCTTGCTTTTGGTTCAGACGAATCACGTGTGGCATCAAGGAACTGAGCAAAAGTGGAGTCAATGGGTATCAAGGGGCAAACTCTCCACTGTTTGGAGTGATACCTGGCACATATGAAGATGGTCATGGTTATTGGAGGCCAGCTATTTCAGCTCCAGGACATCTCTGCAGGAGGTCCTCAGGGTAATGTCCTAGGCCCAACCATCTTCAGCCAATTCATGAATAACCTACGCTCCATCAGAAGTGAGGATGTTCCCTAGTGATTGTGCAATGTTCAGCCCTATTCATAACTCTGCAAATACTGAATCAGTCCATGTTTAAATGCGACAAAATCTGGACGATATCCAGGCTAACAAGTGGCAAGTAATATTCATGCCATGCAAATACCAGCCAGAAGTCAGAGAGTGGTGGTAGATGGTAGATATTCAGCCTGGAGCCCAGTTACAAGTGGAGTTCCGCAGGGATCAGTTCTGGGTCCTCTGCTGTTTGTAATTTTTATTAATGACTTAGATGAGGGAGTCGAAGGGTGGGACAGTAAATTTGCAGATGATACGAAGATAGTTTGAAAGTTGCCACTCGGGTGGATAGAGCTTGTAAGAAGGCCTATGGTGTATTAGTGTTCATTAGCAGAGGGATTGAATTCAAGAGTCGTGAAGTGATGTTGCAACTGTACAGTACTTTGGTTAGGCCACATTTGGAGTACTGTGTGCAGTTCTGGTCGCCTCATTTTAGGAAAGATGTGGAAGCTTTGGAGAGGGTGCAGAGAAGATTTACCAGGATGTTGCTTGGAATGGAGAATAGGTCGTACGAGGATAGGCTGAGAGTGCTAGGCCTTTCCTCATTGGAACAGTGAAGGATGAGGGGTGATTTGATAGGGGTTTATAAGATGATCAGGGGAATAGATAGAGTAGACAGTCAGAGACTTTTTCCCCGGGTACAACAGAGTGTTACAAGGGGACATAAATTTAAGCTGAAGGGTGGAAGGTATAGGGGGGATGTCAGGGGTAGGTTCTTTACCCAGAGAGTGGTGGGGGCATGGAATGCGCTGCCTGTGGGAGTGGCAGAGTCAGAATCATTGGTGACCTTTAAGCGGCAATTGGATAGGTACATGGATAGGTGCTTAAGCTAGGACAAATGTTCGGCACAACATCGTGGGCCGAAGGGCCTGTTCTGTGCTGTATTGTTCTATGTTCTATGTTCTATGTTCAGCCAATTATCATCTCCAATTAGAGACAATCCAACTATGTCCTTGACATTTAATGGCATTAGCATTACTGAATTCCCAACTATCAGCATCCTGGGGGTTACTATTGGCCAGAAACTCAAGCAGACTCACCACATAAACACAGTGGCTACAAGAGCAGGTCAGATGCTAGGAATACTACAGTGAGTAATTTACCTCCTGAATCCCCAAAGCCTGTCTATCATCTACAAGACACAAGTCAGGAGTCTGTCCCATGACTACTTCCATTTAGAAAGACAATGGCAGCAGATCCATGGGAATATCACCACCTGCAAGTTTCCCTCCAAGTCACACACCAACCTGACCATTCCTTCAGGGTCATTGGATGAAAATCCTGAAATTCCCTCCCTCAGGGCAATGTGGGTCAACCTGCAGCACATAGATTGCAGTGGTTGAAAAGTGCAGCTCACCAAGTGCAACTAGGGACAAGAAATGTTGGCCCAGCCAGCAACACCCATGCCCCATGAGTGAATAAAAAAAAGATTTTGTTTTGCTCAGGAAACCTCATAGATTAGAAAGCTTGTTGATTCACTTTAGAGAAGAGTTGAATTAGCTTTATTGTTGCATGTATTCACATGTGTACTGTGAGAGGCTGACAAGTCACCACTTATGACATCATCTTAGGTACAAAAATACCTAGGTTCAGATACTTAAGTGTAGATTTTTCTGATATGAGAATAAAATTGAAAAATAAAGAAATAAAAAACTCACAATTTACATTCCTATTGCCCCAGTACATTCCGGATCTCACTTCAAGATAAAGCCAGGGACTTGCCTCTAGGCTACAAAGAAGAATTGGATTTCAGTCTGCATGATGACCAGTCTGGGGTCAGATGTAAGCACAGTTTTGTGTGGAGAAAGGGCAGTTCAGAACAGCTGGGAAATAGATTACCTCAATCTAAGTATTTTAGTTTGACAATTCCAGTTCAGAAGTGCTTTGTTAAAGTGCTGATGGGGTTATTTGAATTCAAGAAAGGTCAATCTCAGAATAATTAAAAACCCTACTAAACAAACACAGACAGCACTGGAAAACGTAATGAATAAAGAGGGAAAAAAAATGCGAAAAGAGTGAAAATTAAGGTGCGAAAGGGAGAGAATAAGCTTTTGCTACCAAGTGAATGTAAAAGAGATACATAGATGACATTGCTGTTGTAGGAGTGGCAGGTTTGGGAGAAGGAGGAATGTAAGAAATCTAAAGGATGGACAGGAAGTGGTCAGTTTGCGAAGTTATTGAAGTAAATGTGTACACCTTAAGGCTGCCCAAACAGAAAATGAGGTGTTCTTCCTTCAGCTCGCATTGTGCTTCATTCAAACACTGTGGCAGGCTCAGGACAAAAATGTTTACATGAGAACAAGATGGAGTACTGAAAGGGAAAGCGACTGGGAAGTTGGGATCATTCATATGGACAGAGTGGATGTGTCTCACAAAACAGTCACCCAACCCACATTTGGTCTCACCAGCGGTAAAGAGACCGCTTGGTGAGCAGTCTAGATGGAAAGAAGTCCACCTGAAACAAGTACAAGCCCAGAATTGGAAAACTGAATTGGTTTTGCTTCCCATCTCCATCTTTCTCTCATCTTTACCTTGTACCCCTCTGACTCTTCCTTTTCCTTTCTTGGATTTGCCATTTTTACTGTTAGCAATCCTTTGGTCTTTTGCTTTTGGCCCACACACCATCTGGATCCTCCTCTGCCTTCATGGAAAATGTAAAAATGAGCCTATTTTCCAACACCTGTCAGATCTGAAGAAGAGTCATACCAGATTCGATACATTAACTCTGTTTTTCTCTCCACAGGTGCTGCCAGCCTTGCTGTGTTTGTACAATGCACTCTCTGTTTGTTTCAGATTTCTAACATCCACAGTATTTAGCCTTCACCGGGGTCTAGAAGTTGAAAGAAACAGTTACATCAAACCCATGGACATGGAAATCACTCTCTGGTGTCTTAGTGCTGTAAAGTGATGATGTTGGTGCTAGATGGCATTTTATTTAGTTGCATTTTTTGAAATCCTTCAAATTATTTCATACATAAATTGCTTGGTTTATTCTGTCATGAATTTCTGTTTTGTGTAACAAACTTTTGTTTTATTGATAACATTAAATCTGCAGTCCCGCCTCCTTATGTTTCATTGAAAGATTACCTTGCTCAATTAAAAAAAAAGTGATCAATCAAAACAGGTTTCAGTATCAGATCTGACTTCTCCAATAGTAGCTGGGATCATAACACCACTTAGAATGGACTACAACTGACCAGCTTCTCTAAGGGAGGTCATATATGTGGTATGTTTAAAGGTGAGTGGTTACCCTCAGTGTTCAGTAGAAACCACATCATTCTAACTGTCTTACCCAATAGGCCATATATCCCTCCCACAAGGGCAAGCCAAAATAAAAATGCACAGAACAAAAATAATCTTTGATTTTTGTGCTTTGTGCTGGCTTTTATTGCAACACTATTTGCATTTCCCCTCCCACATGGGCCAGCAAGGAGACTGATCCCAATATCCACTTAAAAGGAGCTAAGACCTCCCCCTCAACCATTCCCTGTGCCAAAACATTTCATGACCTAATTGTTGCTAATCCTTGTGACTTGGAGTCACAAAAATAATGCATTCAAATTCCGTTCCAGAGAATTCAGTACAGGACTTAATCTGACACTGGGTTCTGGTTTTAAGAGAGTGCAATGCTGTCAGAGCTTTTATTGAGACTTAGGATAAGACCCCTTCATCTGACAACTTTTGTCAATAGCAAAGAAGAAGGGCAGGGGATGACCTCATGTATTCCTTAAACAGCAACAAATGTTGGTCTGTTATTGAATAGATTGTCTTTTGTGTGATCTTTCTTTGTGCAAATTGGCAGTGATCTTTCTTACTTTATGATGTGGTAGCAGTTCATCATTTGGGCTGTAAATCAGGATGGGGTATCCACAGGTTGTGAAACATGTTATTTCAACCATATATTGATAATTCAGAAAGATGGGGGCTAACTTGGTTGAAACGATGTTGAGCAGATGGTTGACGAACAATGGCAGCTAACGAAGAAAATAATTCACAGACTCGCATAACTGATACACCCCACTGAGAAAGAAAGACTTGAGGAAGAATATCATAACATAATAGCATTTTATTGCTCTGTATATTTTTACATTAAAAACTGAAAGATTCTATAAGTTGCCAGACCACTGCGCCTAAATTAATGATAAAATTCATAAATAAGAAGATAAAGAAAGTGCAAGTTCATCATAGTTCAATGAAGGGCCCTGGGTTTAGGATATTCTGGAAAACTGGGGAGAGACCACTCACTTCCTTGAGGTGAGACCTCCACACCGGGCCAACGCAAGACCTGGAACCCACAACCAAAGCAAAGACGAGACCTCCACAGCAGGATGGGACCTTCATGCCAGGCCAAGACAGCCATGCTGGGCCAAGGCCACCACTCTTCGTCAGATCCATCCCACCCGAGACCATCACACTGGGAGACCACCACCCAGGGAGACCACCACACAGGGACCCACTACACAGGGAGACCACCACACAGGGACCCACTACACAGGGAGACCACCACCCAGGGAGACCACCACACAATACACCACTACACCCTTTCTTTGTAACCCTTGAGACCCCGACTGATCAAGAATTTATCTATTTCAGTTTCACATATACACAAAGACTGTGCCCCGGAGTTGTCTGTGGCAAGGAGTTCCAAAGACTCATACCCCACTGAAAGAAGAAATTCCTCCTCATCTCAGTCTGAAATGTTATTTTGATTGTTGCGAAGAATCATTGCAGGGAACTACCACCTAACCTGTGCTTGCAGATCATCAACTCATGGATGGGATTGTATGATAGGACAGAAATTGATGAACTATCCTGAGTACATTTATGACCAATTAAGATCATCAATCAAACTCACGATGGGAGTCATTTCTAGTCGCTGGAAGCAGCAGTCTATCAAACGTAGGGATCAAAATATCTGCAAACATAAAGAATATATTTCAACCTGATGTCAATTTTGAGTAACTATGGAACTTGGGGAGCCTCTAGTTTTCTATTATTTTCTCTGTGGTAACAACTCAGCCAATTAGTGTTGGCTTCTAAACTACTCAGCTAATCAGCATCAACCAATTAGACAAATTTTGCTCCTGTGGAACAAAGAACAAAGAACAATCCAGCACAGGCCCTCCAAGCCCACATTGCCACATTTTGCCCTTCCATACTAAAACTGTCTGCCCTTACAGGATCCATATCCCTCTATTCCCTTCTTATTCACATATTCGTCCAGGTGTTTCTTGGATGCTGCTATTGTATCTGCTTCCACCACCACCTCTGGCAGCACGTTCCAGGCACACACTACCCCTTGTGTGAAAAATTTGCCTCATACATCTCTTTTAAACCTCTCCCCAACACCTTAAACCTTGTCCCCTAGTAACTGACCCCTCCACTCTGGGAAAAAGCTTCAATACTTTCCACTCTATCCATGCTGTTCACAATCTTATAAATTTCCATCAGGTCGCCTCACACTGCGTTCCAGTGAAAACAAACTCAGTCTATCCAACTTCATCTCTAAAATCTTCCATAACAGGTAACACTTGGACAAACCTTTTTTGTACCCTCTCCAAAACATTTACATTCTTCTGGTGTGGTGACCAGAACTGTACACAATATATCCCAAGTGTTGCCTAACTAAAGTTACAGAGTCATAGAGTAATAGAGATGTGCAGCATGGAAACAGACCCTTCGGTCCAATTCATCCATGCTTCACCAGATCTTCACCTAATCTAGTCCCATTTGCCAGCACTTGGCCCATATCCCTCTAAACCCTTCCTGTTCATCTACCCATCCAGATGCCTTTTAAATGCTGTAATTGTACCAGCCCCCACCACTTCCTCTGGCAGCTCATTCCATACATACACCACCCTCTGCATGAAAAAGTTGACCCTTAGGTCCCTTTTATATCTTTCCCCTGTCACCCTGAACCAATGCCTTCTAGTTCTGGACTCCCCCACCCCAGGGAACAGACCTTGACTTTTTATCCTACCCATGCCCCTCATGATTTTATAAACCTCGATAAGGTCACCCCTTAGCCTCTGATGCTCCAGGGAGAACAGCCCCTGCCTATTCAACCTCTTCCTGTAGCTCAAATCCTCCAACCCTGGCAACATCCTTGTAAATCTTTTCTGAACCTTTTCAAGTTTCACAACATCCTACCGATAGGAAGGGCTATAAAGCTGCAGCATAACTTGCCTATCCTTGTAGTCAATGACCCTTCCAATGGAATATAATGTTAATTGTTGTGATAGTTTGAAATTTTTCATTCTTGCGTTTGGTTTGATGAGTGCAAGTTGAGAAACTTTGATGACTAGTCTCTCTTTGCACCAATAAGACAAATTCTTCCATTCTCTTTTCAGGTTCTTTTGCTATTTATCTTAAATCTGTATCAGTGACTACTTGGTGACAAAAAGTCTCCAGTTGAGCCACTTCCATTTAAGTGTAGCTGCTGGGGTGAAATTGTAACATGCGATCAGTTCAAATTGTAAACTTGAGACAAAAATCGAACGAAGGAGGATAAAAACTAATTTCGATTAAATGAGACTGTCCTACTTGTTCAGCCAAATGCACAGCATCTAATTATTTTGAATCGAACCATCAGTTATGAATAATCCAAACAAGTCACAACAGCCAGTCGAAAAGTATTTAAGTAGCTGGGTCTTTTCACGTTGTTGAGTTGCATTATGAGTGAGTCGTCAAACTAATTGGAAGCCGCACAGAGACAGATAAGGTAGACCTGTTAACTTTCATCATCATAAAAACTTATCTACAAAGGATGAGCTTAGCATTAAATTTAAACTATTATTCTATCTGCTTGAGGAGCTAGATAAAAGGCTTTTGACTGTAAATAGATCAATTGGATAACATAGCTGTACCTTAATTTTGACTCAGTGATAGCACTTATTGTAGGAAGGCAGCACCAGAATATTTAACCTAGACTTATGCACCAGTATGGTACTGACAGAATACATTGCTGAAAGTGCCATTTTTTTGGGCGAGACTATGAAACTGAGGCTTAAATCTGCTTGTGTTGGTGGATGTGAAAGATTGTGTGTCACTAACCTGAGAAGACCCTGAGAAGTTCTCAACCAAACATCAGATTGCTGCTCACCTTGGAGTGCAGGTTCATAGTTCCTTGAAAGTGGAGTCGGAGATAGACAGGGCAGTGAAGAAGACTCTGATCTCTGAGGGATAGTCACTCGACCTAAAACATTAACTCATATTCTCTCCATAGATGCTGCTAGACCTGCTGACCTTTCCAGGACTTCCTGATTTTGTGGTAGTAGTAAAGAAGGCATTTGGTACACCTGCCTTTATTGGTCAGTGCACTGAGTTTAGGAGTTGGAATGTTGTATTGTGATTGTATAGGGCATTGGTGAGGCCACTTTCAGGATACTGTTTTCAGTCTCCCTGCTATAGGAAAGATGTTGTTGAACTTGAAAGGATACAGAAACGATTTACAAGGTTGTTGTTGGGGTTGGAGAGTTTTAGCTATGAAGAGAGGCTGAATAGGCTGGGTTTTTTTCCCCTTGAGCAACGGAAGCTGAGGAGTGACTTTATCGAGGTTTATAAAATCATGAGGTGTTTGGACAAAATTAATAGTCAAGATCTTTTGCCCAGAGTGGTGAAGTCCAAAACTAGAAAGCATAGGTTTAAGGTGAGAGGGGAAAGATTTAAAGGGACCTGAGGGGCAACCTTTTCACACAGAGGGTGGTGCATTTATGGAATAGGTTACCAGAGCAGGTGGTGGAGGTTGGTACAATTACAACATTTCAAAGGTATCTGGATAGGTATTTGACTAAGAAGGATTTAAAGGGATATGGGCTAAGTGCTAGAAAATGGGACTAGATTAATTTCGAATTTCTGGCTGGCATGGACGAATTGGATCAAGAGGTTGTTTCTGTGCTGTACATCTCTCTGACACTATGACGCTATCTCACTCCTGTCTGAGGGGCTATGCTGTTTGCAATTTGGCTGATGCACTTATCGCCTATAACAATTACCATACTTTGAAAGGAATTCTTCAGCTAAAATGAAGCATGGAACCATAGGAGGAAACCTTTTGGCACATCATTCCTGCGGTAGATTTTTGAAATATCTGCTCAATTAACCCCACTCTCCTAATCACTTCCTGTACCTTGGAGGTTATGCCAAACTAGTCCCACCATCAAAATTGGCATCCACCGAGCAATGTGGAAAATTACCCAGGTACATCCTGTTCAGGTGTACAAACAGGACAAAGCAGGACAAACACGCCAAGGGAAAACATGATGAATGGTAGGAATCCGATGAAATCTTCCCTCAGAGGCTGGGATCCCATTACCAATCACCTTTTATTTACACATGCATAGCCTTTGACAATAGCACGGCCTCTCACTGAGTCAAGCATTCAGGGTCTCAATATCCCTGCCATTCATTCTTTTATATCAGCCAAGACTCCCTGATTAGACAAGGTTAACAGGTCCAATCAAGGACTCATATTCCATGATGTCCACCTAATTGATTTTGTCACAGTTAATACACTGAGGAATAGAGGGACCTTGATGTACACGTTCATGTAATATACGCATGCACGTACATATGTTAAGGTATTAAGCTAATAAGACATATGGTATACTTACCTCCATTCATCAAGGCTTAGAGGTTAAGACCAGAGAGGTTCTGCTGAAAATCTATAAAGCTTTGGTCAGGCCACAGCTCGGAAATTGTCTTCAGTTCTGGAACCTGTGTTACAGGAAGGATATGATCGCACTAGAGAAGGTGTAGAAGATATTTACCAGAATAAAATAAACAAAGAGCTGTGGATGCTGAAAAACAAAAACAAAAATTGCTGGAGAAACTCAGCAGGTCTGGTACCACCTGTGGACAGAAAATAGAATTAAGGTTTCAAGTCCAGTGGCCTTTCTAGTTTTAGCTATGAAGAAAGATTGCACAGACATGGGCTGTCTTTGTCAGAGCAGAGGAGACTGTGAGGTGTCAGAATTGAGATTTATGGCATTAATACGGCAGACATGAAGAAATTCATACCCAGATGGAGAGATCAATGGCTAGAGGCAGATTAGGGGCAGATGGTATAGAGGAGATGTGGGGATAAACATGTTCAATCAGGCGGTGGTGGGAATCTGGAACCTATTGCCTGAATGGGTGCTGAAAGCAGAAACCCTCATCACATTTCAGAAGTATTTCAATGTGTAATTACAAGGCTATGGGCCTAGATCAAACATGAGATGGAAATGTGTTGCTGGAAAAGCGCAGCAGGTCAGGCAGCATCCAGGGAACAGGAGAATCGACGTTTCGGGCATTAGCCCTTCTTCAGGATCAAACATGATCCTATTCAATGGCAGAGCAGGCTTGAGGCAGTGAACGGCCTACTCCTGTTCCTATTTCTCATGAGATGTTTTGGTCTAAATGCTCGAAAATGAGATTAGAATAGTGAGTTGGTTGGTTTTGCCTAGCACAGAGGTGCTGGGCCTGTTCTGTACAGCCCTATGAGTGTATGACTCTAAATCCAGCCTGACTAAGAGCATATTGTCTCATCAGTACATTCCTGACCATCAGCAAAAGTGAGTGGCTTGTGTCTTTGAAAATGCTGTCAGGTGATACTTGCTCAGAAATAAACAGCTCACTGACAGTTTGGGGTTCATAAAGTCCAGTCAGCTCCTGAGCTCAGCAAAACCTTGATTCAAGCATTGAACAAAAATGTGCAGTTATGGTAATTGGGAATTGTTGTGATAATTGTGAACTTTAAAACAAATCTCTTCCTATTAGCACTTGTCTTATGATGTATTTTTTCCCCCTTTTCACATAGTGGAGGCATATTGTGGAGTTTTTAAATTGTCAGTAGCTGCTGTTTGAAACAGTGGTAATGTTTTGACTAACTGTTAGTTCACATTGTATAGTTAAAAGGTATTTCAGTACAGCACTGTGTATGACCAAGACACCTTGGGGCAGGAAGTAAACAGTTCCCATTAAGATAAAAGCTTATCTTATAGATACACAGTTGATGTTTTTGTCATTCATGCACCGGCTGGTCAGCATTTATTGCCCTTTGGGAAGTTACGGTGAACTGCTGAAGTCCGTGTGCTGTAGGTTGACCCACAATACTGTTAGGAAGAGAATTCCAGGATTTTGACCTAGCAATAGTGAAGGAATGGAGACATGTTGCCAAGTTAGAATGGTGAGTGGCTTGGAGGGGAACCTTCAGGTGATAGTGTTCTCAATTATCTGCTGCCTTTGTCTTCTAGATAGAAGTGGCTGTAGTTTTGAAAAGTGCTAAGGATCTTTAATGAATTTCTGCAGTGCATCTTCCAAAAAGTACACAATGCTGCTTCTTAACATCAGTGGTGAAGGGAATGCATGTTTGTGGATGTGTTGCAAATCAAGTGAGCTGCTTTGCCCTGGATAGTGACAAGCTTCTTGCTTGTTGTTGGAGCTACCCCAATCCAGGCAAGTGGAGAGTATTCCATCACACTCCTGACTTGTGCCTTTATGATAGTAGGTCTGCAGATGCTGGAGATCAAAGTTGAAACTTTATTGCTGGAACAGCACAGCAGGTCAGGCAGCATCCAGGGAACAGGAGATTCGACGTTTCGGGCACAGGCCCTTCTTCAGGAAAGGAGGGCTGAAGAAGGGCCTGTGCCCGAAACGTCGAATCTCCTGTTCCCTGGATGCTGCCTGACCTGCTGTGCTGTTCCAGCAATAAAGTTTCAACCTTTATGATAGTAGACAGGCTTTGGCGAGTCAACTGCAGTACTCCCAGCCTCTGATTTGTTCTTGGAGCTACTTAATTTATGTAGCAAGTTCAGTCGAGTTTCTGGTCAATGGTAACCACAAAGATATTGATGGAGGCGGGAATTAAATGATGATAACATCATTGAATGTCAAGGGGTGGAAGTTAGATTGTCTCTATTTGATGATGGTCAATGCCTGGACTTTGTGTGGCATGAATATTACCTGCCTCGACTCATCCCAAACCTGGGTATTGTCCAGATCTTGCTGTATTTGAACATGGACTGCTTCAGCATCTGAAGAGTTGCAAATGGTACTGAACATTGTGCAATCATTGGTGGAAATCCCCACTTCTGATTTTATGACAGAGGGAAGGTCATTGATGAAGCAGCTGAAGGTGGTTGGGTATAGGACACTACCCTGAATAACTAATGCAGAGATGTCCTGGAGCTGAGATGACTTACCGCCAATAACTACAACCATCTTTTAATGTGCCAGGTATCCTATCCAGCAGAGAGTTTGCCCTGATATCCATTGATTCCAGTTTTGCTCAGACTCCTTGATGCCACACTTGGTCACTCTCACCTCCCTTCTGGAGTTTAGCTCTTTTGTTCATGTTTGACCCAAGGCTGTCATGAGATCAGGAGCTGAGTGGCCCTGGCAGAACCCTAACTGGGAGTCACTGAGCAGGTTATTACTGAGCAGGTGTTGCTAGATAACACTGCTGATAGCACATCCCATCACTTTACTGATGATCGAGAGTTGACTGTTGGGGCGGTAATTGGCTGGGGTGTATTTGTTCTGCTTTTTATATATAACAAACATATCTGGGCAATCACTGGATACCAATGATGTAACTGTACTGAAACAGTTTGGCTAGGGGAGCAGCAAATTCTGGAGCACAAATCGTCAGTACTATTGCTGGAATGTTATCAGGGACCATTGCCTTTGCAATATCCAGTGCCTCCATTTCCTGATAACACATGGAGTTTGTTGAATTTGCTGAAGACTGGTGTCTGTGATACTGGTAAATGCTGGAGGAGGCTGAGATGGATCATTCACTCAGCACCAGCTGGCTGAAGATTGCCGTGAAAGCTTTAGCCTTATCTTTGACCTCTGAGGTTAAGGATTTTAAAAATAGAATCCCAACAGTGTGGAAGCAGGCTATTCAGGCCACACTCACTCTCCGAAGAGCATCCCACTCAGAATCATCACCACCACCACCCCCCAGCACCCTATCCCCATAACCCTGCATTTTCCATGGCTAACACGCCGAGCCTGCATATCCCTGGACACTATGGGCAATTTACCATAGCTACTCCAAGCTGAAAACCAGCTTCATACAGGGCTAACTAACAATTTTAATGCGTTCAGGTCTTTCTTTTAAACAATGCATTGTTCCGGCAGATTACAACAGATTAAATATCATTTGACTCCCATCAGGAGGTGCATTGAGTTTTGACTGAGGGTGGCATGGTGACTCAGTGGTTAGCACTGCTGCCTCACAGCTCCAGGGTCCCAGGTTCAATTCCAGCCTAGGGCAACTGTCAATGTGGAGTTTGCACATTCTCCCCATGTCTGCGTGGGTTTCCTCTAGGTGCTCTGGTTTCCTTCCACAGTCCAAAGATGTGCAAGTCAGGTGAATTGGCCATGCTAAATTGCCCATAGTGTTAGGTGCATTAGTCAGAGGGGAAATGGGTCTGGGTGGGTTACTTTTCGAAGGGTCGGTGTAGACTGGTTGGGCCGAAGGGCCTGTTTCCACACAGTAGGGAAGCTAATCTAATCTAGTTTTGACATCTGAGAAGTTTCTGGAATGTCACTGCTAAGTCCAGTAAGGCGATTACATTTCTGTCGGGCTGGTTGAAATGTTTGGAATCCTAAAGTCTTAAAAAGAAGTGGTTAGTGAGATACTTGATGTATTGGTTTCAATTTTCCAAAATTCTCTTAATTTGCTGACAATTCCAATGAATTAGATGGTAGAAAATGTAATTCCTTGATTCAAACATGAAGGCAGAAAGCAAGAAACTGCAGGATAGTTAGGGACAAATGGAAATTGTTCAAACATGTTGTTAAAGAAGTTAGAGGAAGATACTTGGATAAGGTTAAGATAAACAGGCAAGTCAACATGGTTTTGTTGAAGAGTTATTGTGGTTAACCAATCTGTTGGAGTTCTTTGATGATGTAACATGTGGATAAAAAGGAGCTAATGGATTTCAAAAAAAAAATTTGATAAAACGTCAAATCAAAATTCATTGTAGTAAATAAATGCTTATGGTAGGGGGTAGAAATTTGGCATGGATTGAAGATTGGCTGGCTAATAGGAAGGAAAGATTAAGCCCACATGTGTCTTTTCAGGTTGGCAAGATATTAATGAATAGTGTCTCACAGGGAACAGTGCAGGGACCTCAGCATTTCACAATGTATACAAATGACTCAAATAAAGTACCAGTGTGTTAAATTTAATGATGGCTCAAAGATAGCTAGGAAAGGAAGTTGTGAAGGAGACTATATAATGAAGTGAATAGTTTAAGTGAATGGGCAAAGATGTAGTACAATGTGGGGACAAGTGAAATTGCCTCTTATTACAGAAAGCATAAAAAATAAGCATGTTATCAGAATGGTGACAAATTGCAGAGCTCTGAGATGCAGAGGATCTGAGTCCTAGTTTGTGAATCACAAAAGGTTTGTATGTAAGTACAGCAAATAATCAGGTTGTTATCATTTATTGCAAGGAAAATTGAATGCAACATTGAAAGATAATGTATCAGTAAAACAAGGCACTGTTGACGATGCATAGTATTGAGGTAAAAACAATGACTGCAGATGCTGGAAACCAGATTCTGGATCAGTGGTGCTGGAAGAGCACAGCAATTCAGGCAGCATCCGACGAGCAGCAAAATCGACGTTTCGGGCAAAAGACCTTCGTCAGGAATAAAGGCAGAG
>NC_057720.1:9058964-9120964 GCF_004010195.1 Chiloscyllium plagiosum
GGGGAAAGTGCCAGGATGGGAGGGTGGGTCATAGGGGCGCGTGGACCTGACCAGGTAGTCACATAGTATTGGTCAATCTATTTCCAGTGTGGAAATAGGCCATTCAGCCCAACAGGTCCACACCAACCCTCTGAAGAGCATCCCACCCAGACCAATCCTTGTAACCCTGCATTTTGTTATGGCTGATGTACATAACTTCTACATCTCAGAGTCATGGTAGGCGGCACAGTGGTACAGTGGATAGCACTGCTACCTCACAGCACCAGAGACCCGGGTTCAATTCCTGCCTCGGGCAACTGTCTGTGTGGAGTTTGCACATTCTCCCCGTGTCTGCATGGGTTTCCTCCGGGTGCTCCTCCCATGGTCCAAAGGTGTGCAGGTTAGGTGAATTGGCCATGCTAAATTGCCCGTATTGTTAGGTATAGGGGTAAATGTAGGGGAATGGGTCTGTGTGGGTTGCTCTTCGGAGGGTCGGTGCTGTAAGTAATCTAATCATAAAATCCTATAGCATAAAAACAGGCCTTTTGGCTCAAACTGATCAATGCTGACTATCCACCTTAGCCCCATTTCCCTGCACTTGGCCCATTTCTTTCTAAACCTTTTCTATCCGTGTATTTGTCCAATGCCTTTTAAATGGCATTGATATACCCATCTCAATCACTTCTACTGGTAGCCCATTCCATATGCATACCACCCTCGATATATAAAAGTTGTCCCTCAAGTTCCTTTTCTCCTCTAAACTTAAATTGATGCCCTCCAGTCCACAATTCCCCAACCTTGGGAAAAAAACACTGAGTGCATTCACCCTATCCATACCTCTCATGATCTTATACACTTCTATAAGATGCCCCTTCTGTCTCCTATGCTCGAAAAAAAGTCCTAGCTGGTCCAAACTCTCGCTATGACTCACACATTTGAGTCCTGACAACATCCTTGTAAATTTCTTCTGTATTCTTTCCAGTTTAATATCATCCTTCCTATAGCAAGGTGACAAAAACTGAACACAATATTCCAAGTGTGGCCTCACCAATGTCCTGTACAACTGCAACATAACTTCCCAACTTGTGTGCTCAATGTCCTGACTGATGAAGGCCAGTGTGCCAAAAGTCTTCTTCACTGCTCCATTTAACTGTGATTCCACTTTCAGAGAACCGTGCATTTGACCCCAAGGTCTCTCTGTCCCACTACACTCCTCAAAGCCCTACCATTCACCACGAAACTCTGACTTTGATTTGACTTTCCAAAAAAAGAAAGTGCAAGACCTTGCATTTATCAATATTGAACTCCATTTGCCATTTCTTGGCCCACTTGATCAAGATTCTATTGTAATTTCTGGTAACCTTCCTCACTGTCCACGATAACACCTATTTTACTGTCATCTGCAAACTTAGTAATCACTGAACACTATGGATAATTTTGCATGGCCAATCCACCTGGTTTGCACATTTTTGGATTGTACAAGGAAACCAGAGCACCTGGTGGAAACCCACACAGACACGGAGAGAACGTGCAAACTTCACACAGACAGTCACCTGAGGGTGGAATCAAATCTAGGTACCTGGCACTGTGAGGCAGCTATGCTAACCACTGAGCCACCATGCCACCCTTATTTATGGAAAGGTACAACAGCTCTGGTAGCAGTTCAGAGAAGTTTCACCAGACTAATGTCTGGAATGAATGAAGAAACATATAAGATCCTGAGGGGTAGATTTAGAGAGGATGTTTCCTTGTTTGGAAAAATATAAAACTATGTTCTGCGTTTAACATGATTTGATTTGATTTATTATTGTCACATGCACCTAAGTACAGTGAAATGTTTTGTTTTCACAGGATAGCTGAACAGAGTGAGGAATACAAAGTGACAGCTGCAAAGAAGGTGAACAAAAAAGCAAGATCAACATTAGAGTTGAAATTTGAGAGGTCCATTCAGCAGACTAATAAAAGCAGGGAAGAAGTTGGTAAGTGTTTCAGCTTTTTTATCTTCTGACCGATGGAAGAAATTGGAAGCGATTATAACTGGAGTGAGAGGGTTTAGATTAGATTAGATTTTAGATTAGATTAGATTACATTACAGTGTGGAAACAGGCCCTTCGGCCCAACAAGTCCACACCAACCCGCCGAAGAGCAACCCACCCATACCCCTACATTTACCCCTTACATAACACTACGGACAATTTAGCATGGCCAATTCACCTGAGGGGTCTTTCATGATGTTGGCTGCCATTCTGAGGTATCAAGAAGTCTAGATGGAGTCACTGGATGGGAGTTTGACTTGCATGAAGGACTGGGCTGTGTTCACAATTTTCTGCAATTTATTATTGTCCTGGGCAGAGCAGTTGTCATACCAAACGATGATGCATCCAGATATAAAGCTTTCTATGATGCATCTTTAACAGTTGGTTGGGGGAGATAAAGTTGTTTTGATCAGAAGATCATGAGTCTTCAGAATTCCCTTCTCAAAAAATTTTTGGAAGCAGGGTCCTTGAATATTTTTAGTGTGGAGTTTGCTAGATTTTTTAAATCAAGGAGGTGAAAGATTAGAAGATATGGCAGTAGTCGGATTAGCCATGATTATACCGAATGGTTGAGGAGAAAGTGAGGTCTGCAGATGCTGGAGATCAAAGTTGAAACTTTATTGCTGGAACAGCACAGCAGGTCAGACAGCATCCAGGGAACAGGAGATTCGACGTTTCGGGCACAGGCCCTTCTTCAGGTTCCTGAAGAAGGGCCTGTGCCCGAAACTTCGAATCTCCTGTTCCCTGGATGCTGCCTGACCTGCTGTGCTGTTCCAGCAATAAAGTTTCAACTATACCGAATGGTTGAGCAGGCTTGAGGGGCTGAATGGTCTGCTCCTGCTGTCCATGTACATTCATCGAAATCCTGGGCCTCCCTGAACATTTTTGCGGATTGGACAATACCCAAAGATTGCTGTGGTTCGGCGTGGGAATTATTACCACTACCTCAAGGGTAATCAGGAATGAACAATAAATCCTGATCCAGCTATCAACACCCAACCCCTCTGAGTCAATAAAAGGAAAAGATCTTACAGGCAGTACATTCCAGACCACAGTAACTTGTTGCTCTGAAACAAAATCTGTTCTGTTGAAGAGTCAGTGGACTCAAAATACAAATTCTACTTTCTCTCTCCACAGATGCTGTCAGACCTGCTGAGCCTCTCCACCAACTACTGGTTTTGTTTCAGATTTCCAGCATCTGCAGTTCTTTATCTTTTTAAAATAATTCTTCTCATTCTACTCTCATTCTGTTACTATGATTTGAAGATGCCGGTGTTGGACTGGGGTGTCCAAAGTTAAAAATCACACAACACCAGGTTATAGTCCAACATGTTTAATTGGAAGCACACTAGCTTTCGGTGCACTGCTCCTTCATCAGGTGGTTGTGTAGTACACAATTGTAAGACAGAGAATTTATAGCAAAAGTTTACAATGTGAAATAACTGAAATTATACATTGACAAATACTTTGATTGTTTGTTGAGTCTTTCATCTGTTCAAATACTTGCAGAGTTACATTGCACTTTGCTCAAAAACTGCATGAATTCATGTAAAACTCTGTTAACTCACTTTTTAGATTAGAATCAGTCTAAGCATTATGGCACAGACAACAGAACACAGGGGGCTAACACCTTCAATGTATTATCTGGCTGAAACCAATTGTTATAGTTAACCAGAGAATGTAACTTTTAAAAAAAAAATTGTGATTTACATATGAAAAAAGTGAAACTATCATGGTATTCAAACAGATGAAAGACTCAACAAACAATCAAGGTATTGTTCAATGTATAATTTCAGTTCCATCATGCTGTAAACTTTTGCTATAAATTCTGTGTCTTACAATTGTGTACTCCACAGCCACCTGATGATGGAGCAGCGCTCTGAAAGCTAGTGCTTCCAATTAAACCTGTTGGACTATAATCTGGTGTTGTGTGATTTTTAACATTATTCTTTTACCAATTACTTTAAAAGGTGTGTCTTCTTGTTACTCCTTGTTAGACCACCTTTGGAAGACTGTGTTCAATTCAGGTCACCCTGCTATAGGAAGGATGTTGTAAAACTTGAAATGGTTTAAGAAAAGATTTACAATCATGTCACCAGGGATGGTTGATTTGAGCTATAGGGAGAGACTGAATAGGTTTGGACTGTTTTCCCTTCAGCATCAGAGGCTGAGGGTGACCATATAAAGGTTTATTAAATCATAAGGGACATAGATCGGGTAAAAAGGCAAGGTCTTTTCCCTGGTGTGGGGGAGTCCAGAACTCGAGGGGATAGATTTAGGTTAAGAAAGGGAAAAAAAATTAAAAGAGACCCAAGGGTCAACTTTTTCATGCAGAGTGTGGTGCGTGTATGGAATAAGCTGCCAGAGGAAGTGGTAGAGGCTTGTATAATGGTATATGAATAGGAAGGATTTAGAAGGATATGGGCGAAGTGAGGGCAAATGGGACTAGATAAGTTTAGTATTTCTGTTTGGCATGGATGAGTTGGACTGAAGAGTCTGTCTCCATCCTGTACAATTCTTTGATGCTGTGACTCTTCATTCTGCTATTGGAGACAGTTTTCCCTTATGTACTTAATCAAAACACTTCACAATTATGAACATCTCCACTAAATCTCTCCTTAACCTCCTTTGCTCTAAGGAGAACAATCTTAACTCCTCTAGTCTCTAGTGTTATATAAATGCAAATTTTATCTTCTGTCCACTTATTCAAACTTTATTTGATGAATTCTTCTGATATGTTAAAGTAAGGAAAATGAGCTTCTAATATAATTCTCTCGAGTTTTTGAGGTCTGAAATTAGATTTTAATAAGTGTTCATGGATCTTCACATGACTTCTAAATATGACAAAGAGCCACAGAAATTAATGTTAGGATATCTGCAAAAAAAACACGTAATGAAGAAAGCAAAGTAAGGAAGAAAGTCAGATAAAGAGTCATCACTCTTATAAGAACCAGACACAGCCGTTTGGGATATCAAGTACATGCATGTCTGCTCTCTGTGTGAGAATAATTGCTCAATCTCATTCCTCCATTCTCTTCCCGTGACCTGTGTGAGTCTATTCCCCTCAAGGGCACACCTAACCTCCTTTTGAACATGTTGATAATCTCCACTTCTGCAGCCCTCATGGACAGCAAGCTGTTGCTCATCAGCAGTAGCTGTGTAAAAAAAGGTTCTCCCTCACAGCTTAGTCCCAAACCTTAGTCCTTGTACCACAAGACAAAGGGAATAGCTACTCCTTGTCAAACTTCTCCAAACCTTTTAATGCTTCCTGCACCTCTATTAAATCTCCTTTAACCCCACTTTGCCCAAATGTGAGTAATTCTAGTTTCTCCAACCTAATCTTGCAGCTTAAATCCTTTAACTCTGAAACCACTCTGGGAAATCTCCTCTGCACCTTCACAAGCATCGTTACAACCTTCCTAAGGTGTGGCAACCGTATCTGAACACAATATTTCAGTTGTGACCATTAACCAGAGCTTTGTAAAGGTTCATTATAGTTTCCTGACTTTCGTACCATTCCCTTTATTTCATGAGCTTTGCGAGTAACTCCCTCAATATGTCCTCCCACCTTTAGAGATCATTGCTTATGTACACCCATGTCCCTTTGAACCGACACACTCTTTAGAATGATGGCATTACATTTATATTGCTTATACGTATTCATTCTGCTAAAATGCTTCACCTACATTTCTTTGGCATTTATATCTCTTGTCTTCCTGTTCTACTGTTTATCTGTATCCTGTCACAATCAATATGTACCATCCTCTTTCAGGTGCTGGCCTGAACGCTTATCTTTGAAGAACTGTCATCCCCCAGAATAAAAAATAGCTGCTCACTATAATTCACGGTTTACGTTCTTAAGCCAATTTTTTACCCAAACTGACACTGTCCATGAGCCGCATTTTGTTTAAAAAGCCATTTAAGTGGTACTTTGTCAAACACTTCCTAAAAATCCATACAGACATCATCCACTACATTCCCTTCATCACCTTTCTCTGTTACTTCATCAAAAAAAATCAATTTGAATCATCAAGTACAATCTATTTTTTACAAATCTATAGTCTCCTTAATCAATTCAAACTTGTTTAAGTGCCTGGTGATTTTTGTTTGTAAAATTCACCAACCATTGAGAATGAACTACCTTGTTGGTCATTGCTACGACTGATCTTACATCTTTTCTTGAATCATTGGCCACAATTGGTACTCCCAGGTCTCTGGCATCTCCTGTATATCCAGGGGAGATTGGACACTTAAATCCATTCTACACCTGCTTAAAATAACTAGGAAAGTTAAGGTCTGGGCAACTTTCTCGTAATGTTTTGAGGGTGTCTGGCCTGATCCGTAACAACGGTTATTTGGAGTCTAAATCCAATTTACAGAGAGACTTGCTGATAGTTTCACTGGGCTCATTACTGAAAACTTGCTTTTTTTCAAGTCAAGGGTGCACTCTCATGAAGGATTTTGAGTTTGCGTTTCACCTGTGGGTTTGAAACAAGAGTTTAAAATAATCTGGCAGAAAAAGGTTTAAAAATACCCTGAAAAATAACAAATGGCATTGAACAATGAGATTGGCCCTGACCAACAATCAGTCTAAAGCTGTAAGATGGCAGAGGGGTAGGGCTCCTGGGCTGGAGCGCATCTGCACCAACTGCTTTTCTTTGCCTTTTTCCTCTTTTCTTGTTTTTTTTTTCTATCTTCTATTTTCCTTACATACCTCTTGAGCTCAGATGGAATTAGCAGTGGACCTCGTGCACCTCAAGTGGGCCCAATTTGGACCCTGAATGGGCCCAGTGCAGAGGGATTAGGCTCAGTGCATGCTTTGAGCGGGTCCAGTGCAGACCTTGAGTGGGCCCAGCATGTACTCAAATGGCCTCAGCGTGGACTCGAATAGGCCAAGCATGGAGGGGTTGAGTGAATTCAGGGGAGACCTTGAGTGGGCCCAGTGCAGACTCAAGTGGGCCCAGTGCGGAGGAGAGTAAGCCCAGTGCAGTGGAGAGTGGGCCCAGCACATAGGAGAATAGGCTCAGTGCAGACCTTGAGTAAACGCAGAATGGAGGAGAGTAGGCCCAGTGCATAGGAAAGTAGAGCCAGTGTAGAGGAGAGTAAGCTCAGTGCGGAGGAGAGTAGGTTCAGTGCAGAGGAGAGTAGGCTCAGTGCAGAGGAAAGTAGAGCCAGTGCAGAGGAGAGTAGGCTCAGTGCGGAGGAGAGTAGGCCCAGTGTGGAGGAGAGTAGGCTAAGCACAGACATTGAGTAAGCCTTTACTTGCTTTCTGGGGTCAGCATGACAACTGTCATTGGAATCTGTGGCTGCGACATGAGGAGAGGGGACATCAGTGAGGTAGGCCCAGCAGCGAAACATGGTGCCTGAGGATCGCCAACATCATCTTTGGTTTGGGTCTGGTGCTGGTGGTGGTGAAGCAGTGGCAGAAGGGCATAAAGTTGACATTGAAGTGGGCCCAGTCGAGAGAGATGTGGCTCTGAAATTGGAGGGCCCGGCACAGACGCAGTCAGGCTCCTACAGAGGCAAATCAGCCTAGTGGCGAAAGATAGCGCCTGAAGTTCAGTGACTTTAACGTTAGTTGGATCCGGTGAAGATGGCGGTGGGGTAGTGGAAGAGGAATAGCAGTGTAGGTGTCGTTGATAGTGATGAGCTGTTTCAGGATTGATGGACTCTCTTTAAGCTACATCTTTCTATATTTTTTCCTTATTTTTAAATTATTCAAAATGGCACTGGATCATGGCAACATTGGAAAAGCTTTTCACTGTATTTTATTGCTTTTCTCATTGTGAAATATATGCGATAATAATCATTAATTAAATTCAATATGTGTAGAGATGGGTGGTATTATATTTAAAACTGAGGAAATACAATAAGTATTTTGTCAGATGACAATATTGATGTTGTACTTATTGACAATTTCAGTTTATTTCGTTGTGCAAAGACAAAACTTTTTTAATAAAATGCAAATATTAAATGCTGTCAAAAGTAAATTAAATTTCCACTTAGAAATGCAGAATTGCTTTACACAAATGTTTTAATTTAACCAAAGAAGCGTTGTATTACAGCAACCAGCTAACGAGGAATTATATTTTCTCAGCATTGTAAATACAAGTGATACCACTGTGATATTTGGTTTTTTTTTGATGAGCTGTTCTAGTTAGTGAAATTTCCCTGCTCTCCGATATGTTTTAGATTAGGTTAGATTCCCTATTGTGTGGAAACAGGCCCTTCACCCCAACTAGTCCACACCGACCCTCCAAAGAGCAGCCCACCCAAACCCATTCCCCCTAACTAATACACCGAACTCTATGGGCAATTTAGTATGACCAATTCACCTAACCTGCACATCTTTGGACTGTGGGAGGAAACTGGAGCACCCAGAGGAAACCCACGCAGACACAGGGGGAATGTGCAAACTCCACACAGACAGTCGCCCGAGGATGGAACCAAACCCGGGTCCCTGGCGCTGTGAGTCAGCAGTACTAACCACTGAGCCACCGTGTTGCTGGGACTTTGACAACCTAATGCAGGTGCATTGAGGAAATGCTACCAATGGTGCTTTTGCAAAATCCTCCAAATCAGATGGCAAAAAAATGCAGCCTAACATCAATGTTTTCTGTAAAACTAATGTATCCAGCATCGAGGTGTTAATCACTGAAAGCCATCCTGGCATTCTGAAACATTTCACTGGTATCACCACTGGCAGTGGGTCACAGTATACGAATATGATGTAGGTCATTCAGGACTGAGATGAAATATACAGACATAGAAAACGAGGAGTAGGAGCTATCCTTTTGTCCCTTTGAGCATGCTCTGCAAACATTGTGATCATGGCTAATCCTCCCACTCAAGAATCTGTTCCCAAGAAAGATGTTTCTTCATCTGGAGAGTGGTGAGCCTGTGGTATTCTCTGCCACAGAAAGGCTGTTGAGGTCAAAACATTGAATGTTTTCAACTAGCAATTATATATAGTTCTTAGGGCTAAAGGGATAAATGGGAGACCAGGTTCAAAGTAATAACATCTATGAACAGAATAATTATAACGGGCTCAGTGGTTTGAAGGGAAAGCAGGAACAGCCATGATCATGTTGAATAGTGGAGCTGGCTCAAAGGACCAGATGGCTTACTCTTGCTCCTACTCTCTGTTTCTATCTCTGTCTGATGCCAGAATCCTACAAAGCTGTTCTACTTGAAATCCATCTTGGCTGATGTCTGATCAAAATGCAGAAGTTTAATTTGGGAAGGCACTGACTATTGAGCACCCTCTTTGGAAGAATACCAAGATGAGGATGAGCCATTAGAGAGCATGCACAGACCGCCTAACTACTCATTGAATGCACCCTTCGAGAGCCACACCCCCCGAACATGGCAGAGGCTTCAGCTTACACAATGGCCCCGCTTGCCATTCAATACCATTGTGGCTGGTGTCACCTCAGACTCAACTCCTCTTTCCTGCCTGCTCCCATGACCCTTTAACCCCACTACTAATTAAGAAGCTGACTACCGCTTCCTTTAAAAAGTTAATTTTGAAGAAGAAGAAGCCACGTGGATATCAATACTTGAAGAAGGCATTTTAAAGGCAAAGAGGGAGAGGAAATAAATGCATGCCTTGTTGATAATGCACATACCCCATTGAAGTGATTGTAACAAGGTCAGCCAGGTAGACTTCATGGAGTATGAGCTCCCTGATTGAGGCTGCTAATCTAGTCCAATCAGGGAGCCCTGGCTGACAGATATAAACAGGAGTGTTACCAGGGAGGGCTGTCCTAGAGGTGCTTGAAAGGTGTGTCAGTGTGGACCGAGAGCCAGAAGGTGCGTGGGGGCGGGCTGCCTTAGAGTGGTCGGAAGGTGGGAGGGACGGGGGCTTGCTGGGTCTGTATTGTATGCACTTTTTTTATATAACTAGTTTGTCCTTTTATGTACAAATGTCATTGTCACTGTCTTTTATATGTGAAACTGGGATTTGAGGTTTGTCCTCATCTCCCTGTAAACTGGTTGAACGGTAGGATTTGGGGTCTGGCTTTGTTGCTCCTCTCCCTTGTAAAATTGCTGTTGTATACAGCTGTAAATGTTCACTGTTTTTTGTAAACTGTTTTGTAATTTGTTTAATAAAATATTATAAACTGGAGTGTTACCGGGGAGGGCTGTCCTAGATGTGCTTGAAAGGTGTGTCAGTGTGGACCGAGAGCTGGAAGGTGGGTGGGGGCGGGCTGCCTTAGAGTGGCCAGAAGGTGGGAGGGACGGGGGTCTTGCTGGGTCTGTATTGTCTGTGCTTTTTTACGTAACAGGATTGTCTCATGTACAAATATCATTGTTGCTGTCTTGTCATATTTGAAACTGGGATTTGAGGTTGGTCCTCATTTCCCTGTAAACTGGTTGAACGACAGGGTTTGGGGCCCGGCTTTGCTGCTCCTCTCCCTTGTAAAATTGCTGTCTCTTGTGTACAGCTGTAAATGTTAATTTCTTTTTTTGTAAACACTATTGTAATTGTTTAATAAAATTAAAAGAAACAGGAGATTCAGAGACTCTTCAGTTTAGGGGACTGAAAAAAATAAATAAATAAACAGGAGTGTCTCTCTGGAGGAGGAGCACATGTTGTCCACCACCCTTGAGCTGTTCAGGGAGAGGTGGGCACCGCAGGGAGTGGAGTGTTTTATTTCCCCCTCCAACTCTATTTGGATTTAATCCCTGCCCTCCACTTCACTGCTTAATCACACAGCATTACCCTTTGATGTGAAGGGCACTGCTTGTCACAGGCCACTCAGGTGTTTTCCTTTCTTCCTGGTCGTGGAAATTTGAATAAAGATTCGTACACCTTGTGTCTCTCACTGTGTCTCACACCCGCACACACACAACATGGGGCTGGGGGAAAAGTAAGCACTACCGCAGTTAGGCGGTAGTGTGGGGGTAATAAAAATAAATAAATAAACAGGAGTGTCTCTCTGGAGGAGGAGCACATGTTGTCCACCACCCTTGAGCTGTTCAAGGAGAGGTGGGCACCGCAGGGAGTGGAGTGCATTATTTCCCCCTCCAACTCTATTTTGATTTAATCCCTGCCCTCCCCTTCACTGTTTGATCACACAGCATTGCCCTTTGATGTGAAGGGCACTGCTTGTCACTGACTACTTGGGTGTTTCCTTTCTTCCTGATGGTGGAATATAAATACAGATTTACACACTTGTTGTTCTTCACTGTGTCTGACACCCATATGACATGGGTGCTGGGGAAAAATAAGCATGACTGCTGTTAGGCAGTAGTGTGGTAACAAAGGAAAAGAAAGTGAGGGGGGAGGTGTGGGCTCAGATTTTGCAATTCCTGCTGTGGCAAAGGGATAGTTTTGCAATTCCTGCCCCCAGCCCATCTCTCTCCCCTCACCTCCGTCAAAGGTACCAAAGGAGCCTTCCACATCTATCAAAGTTTCACCTGCACTTACACACGTCATTTACTGTATCCGCTGCTCCCAATACAGTCTCCTCTATATTGGGAATACAGGACGCCTACTCACAGAGCACTTTAGAGAACATCTCTAGGACACCTGCACCAATCAACCCCACCACCCCATGGCCAAACACTTAAACTCCCCCTCCCATTCTGCCAAGGACATGCAGGTCCTGGGCCTCCTCCATTGCCACTCCCTCACCACCCAACGTTTGAGGAAGAACGCCTAATCTTCCACCTCGGGACCCTCCAAATTTATGGCATCAATGTGGATTTCACCAGTTTCTTTATTTCCCCTTCCCCCACCTTACCCCAGTTCCAAC
Source organism: Chiloscyllium plagiosum (assembly GCF_004010195.1). Classification (NCBI taxonomy): domain Eukaryota; kingdom Metazoa; phylum Chordata; class Chondrichthyes; order Orectolobiformes; family Hemiscylliidae; genus Chiloscyllium; species Chiloscyllium plagiosum. The sequence goes on from NC_057720.1 coordinate 9,070,741, forward strand.
CTTCCAGCTCAGCACCATCCTCATGACCTGTCCTACCGGCCAAACACCCTTCCCACCTATCCACTCCACCCTCTCCTCGACCTATTGCCTTTACCCTCACCTCCATCCACCTATTGCACACTCAGCTACATTCGCCCCAGATCCACCCCTTTCTCATTTATCTCTCCACCTCTGAGGATCTGAGCCTCATTCCTGATGAAGGGCTTTTGCCCTAAGCATTGGTTTTCCTGCTCCTCGGAGGCTGCCTGACCTGCCTGTGGTTTTCCAGCACCAAACTCTCGACTCTAATCTCCAGCAACTGCAGTCCTCACTTTCGTCTGTCTACATATTGAGTCAGGGATCCTTCCTGGACACACCTGACTAAATTGGCTCCATTCAGACCATGCGTACTGAGGAGGTTCCAATCAATATTGGGGACATTGATGTCACCCATAACAACAACTCTGTTACATCTGCACCTTTCCAGGATCTACTGCCCAATCTGTTCTTCTTGCTGCTATTGGGGGAGGGGGGTCTATAGAAAACACCCAATAGACAAAGAAAAACAGGAATGTCAGGAGCCGTGCTCACTCTGGGAGCTGGCTCTGTGCTAGCTGGGTCAGTGCCATATACTATGATGGGATACCAGCCTTCATGAAGTTACCTCACCCATAAGCACTTTGTTTGAAGTCACTGCCGTTGAATTCCTGGAGCGTCACATCCCACAGACATCACCATATCTATGCAGGTTGCTCTTTTTGAGGACAGCAACAAGCACTGTTGCTTTGGCACATTTCAGCTTCATGTATTGATTGGGTGAAAGGAACTAAAAAAAAACCATGTACAGCATGAAGCTCCTGTTTCTGTGTGATTGATGGGATCTAACCAAATGACGCATTATGGAGACTTCCCTATTGTCATATCATTGCTGTTGGGAGCTGTGTAGAAATGCTATCTTTACCACCTTTGTAATATTTGTAAAAGTACGCCACACATTTTAACATGAACATTACAAAAGGTTCTTATCCCAAAATTTAACTTGCTTCCATGAGGAATGAACTGCAGATATCTGAAACTAAAACAGAAATTTCTGGAAAATCTCAGCAGGTCTGGCATCATCTGTGCAGAGAAAGCAGTCACTCTTCTTCAGAGCTGAGCCTCCACGAGTCTTGTTCTAATCTTAGATGTCTCAACATGAGTGCAACATTTTTTTAGGAACAATGCATAAGTTTGCATCAAATTTATATTTTGTATTTTATCTTAACAGAGACACATGGTTTTAGTTTTGTTGTTGAGTTATTCATGGTGCCTGGATGTTTATTTGTTTACATGGATTTTTATTGAAGTTTTATTGAGGTTTTACAATTGTTGAAACAATGAGATGCAAATTAGTGGATTACCAAAAAAAAAGAAAAATCTGCACCGTTCATAGAATCCCTACAGTATGGAAAGAAGTCATTCAGCCCATCAAGTCTGCATCAATCCTCCGGAAAACATCCCACCTAAACCCAGCCCCCCCACTTTACCAATAATTCTGCACTTACCATGGCTAATCCACCTGGACACTATGGGGCAATTTGGTATGGCTAATCCACCCTAACCTGTAATCCCTGGACACTACAGAGCAATTTGGCCTGGTCAATCCACCTTAACCTGCATGGCCCGGGACACTACAGGGCAATTTAGCAGGGCCAATCAACCCTAACCTGTACAGCCCTGGACACTACGAGGCAATTTGGCATGGCTAATCTACCCTAACCTGTACATCCCTGGAAACAGCAGGGCAATTTGGTATGGCTAATACATCCTTCCCGGTACATTCTTGGAAACAACGGGGCAATTTGGTGTGGCTAATACACCCTAACCTGTTCATTCCTGGAAAGTATGGGGCAATGTACAATGGCCAATCCACCCTAGCCTGTACATCCATGGAAACAACGGGACTATTTGATATGGCTAATCCACCCTAACCTGTACATTCCTGGACACTACAGGGCAATTTAGCATAGCCAATCCACCCTAACCTGTACATTCCTGGACACTGCATGGCAATTTAGCGCGGCCAATCCACCCTAACCTGTACATCCCTGGATGCTATGGGATATTTTAGCCTGGCTAATCCACCCTAACCTGTACATTCTTGGACACTACAGGGCAATTTAGCGTGGCCAATCCACCCTAACCTGTACATTCCTGGACACTATGGGACATTTTAGCCTGGCTAATCCACTCTAACCTGTACATCCCTGGACACTATGAGGCAATTTAGCCTGGCCAACTCACTCTAACCTGTACATTTTTAGACGGTAAGAGGAATCCGGAACACCTGGAAGAAACCCACGCAGACATGGGGAGAATGTGCAAACGCCCAGTTTTGGGAAGGCAACCCAACTCCCTAGGCAACTCCCAATTGCCTAGCAACATGGATTAGATTAGATTACTTACAGTGTGGAAACAGGCCCTTCGGCCCAACAAGTCCACACCGCCCTGCCGAAGCGCAACCCACCCATACCCCTACATTTACCCCTTACCTAACACTACGGGCAATTTAGCATGGCCAATTCACCTGACCTGCACATCTTTGGACTGTGGGAGGAAACCGGAGCACCCGGAGGAAACCCACGCAGACACGGGGAGAACATGCAAACTCCACACAGTCAGTCGCCTGAGGCGGGAATTGAACCCGGGTCTCTGGTGCTGGGATCCACAGAGAGGTCCAGCAGTCAGTCTGTCTGTATGTGGGTGTACTACAGTGTGGATGTCAAAATGTCAAAGCCTTTCATTAAGAAAAACAATAATGTTGCTGCCAACATACACGATCAAACTCTTGTGTTTGTTATGAAATTAAAATAAGAGAAATTTTAGTTTTCCCTTTGTTTTATGTGTCATATGTAGCAATACCAGCTGGTTATGAAAAACATTTAATGAATATTGATTTGATTTAGTTTATTATTGTCACATGTATCTAGGTGCAGTGAAAAGTTGTGTTTTACGTGTAGTACAGGCAGATCATACCATACAAACTGCATTAAGGTAATAGAACAGAGTGAGGAATACAATGTTACAGCTGCAAAGAAGGTGCACAGAGAGTGAGACCAACATTAAATGTGAAATTTGAGAGGTCCATTCCAAAGTCTAGGATAGTTGGATATGCAGAAATTGACCAGAATGCAGTTGTTGGATTAGTGGTGCTGAAAGGGCACAGCAGTTCAGGCAGCATCCAAGGAGCTTCGAAGCTTCCAGCACTACTAATCCAGAATCTGGTTTCCAGCATCTGCAGTCATTTTTTTTAACCAGAATGCAGTTGTGTTAATCTGAGCAGGAAGCCTTGGCATGGAAATAAATGATAATGGGATGAAAGGAATAGTGCGAGTTTGAATCCCTTACTGATGTTAGTTATGAACACTTTCCAACCTGATATAATTTTTTTGTTCATTTACATTGATGTGAGCATTGCTAAGCTAGACAGCATGTATTGACCATGCCTAATTGCCCAAAGAGTAGCTAACAGTCAACTACATTGCTGTGGGACATTACTTGGGTCTCCAGATCAATAATCTTGTGATAATACCATTAGGCTATCACCAAGGTTCATCTTTTTCTTGTCTCATCAAAAATGTTACACTTTGTGTTAAAGTACACTTGCAGACTCTTGTTAATGTATTCAGTAATTGGCCACCAGGATTTTAAAAAATAGTTAGGGTCTGTGAAGCCAAGTTTTAATCTGGTACCTCTGACAATGCTGCCACTTTAATAAGGTTATTTTGTTCTGGGTTCTTTTGAAGAGAGGTTGTAAAGGCAGAGGTGCTGAAATAGCTACGAGAGAAACCCGAAGTCAACAATGAGAAGACATCTTTAGGTATTTTTAAAACAGTTTAGCAATGAAAGGGAGTAGTCAGTTCTCCCAGTTCAGGTTTCCTGGTTTTTCTTTTAGCTATAGCGGTCACAAGATATGTGAGTACCAGAAGGATTGCAAGCATCAGTAAATGATTCCTCTGAAATCTCTCTGGATGTTGTTCCCTCCTGCCTATAAGAATCTGTGTTTGATTTTGACAAGGGAATGCTACTGTACTGGAACAGTTAATCAGTTAGGTTACTGTATCTAATACAGAGAAACCTCAATTATCCAGCATTCATTTATCCGAATTTCATATTATCTGGCAAGATCGCAAGGTCTTGATGCTTGGCTAAACTGTGTTAGCCGGCACTTGATTATCCGAACATTCAATTATCCAGCAAAATAGTCCCTGCCCGTGTCGTTTGGATAATCGAGGTTTGTCTGTATTCAGTTAAGTTTCCCAATAGTTAAATTATTCTAAGTTCTGCTTTCTTTTGTTTGTATTTTAACTGTGATGTTTAAATAAATTGTGTTTTGCTTAAAGCTGAGTGGTTTGACAAGTTGCATCCACCTAGAACGTCCACTTCACATCAACGATTAAAATAAGAAAAAGTTAGAGTCTAACCTACCTTCTTAAAATATGTTGAGGGGGTCCAGCCTGGTCTATAACAGTCCTTACTTGCTCAATATTCCCATCAGTTGGGATCACATCAATACATACAATATGTGTTCCATGTCAGCTATACAGGTCGCAGGCAAATTTCAATCAAATTGAAAATTACAGAAAGTGTGATAGGGACAAACTTTTCTTTCAGCTCTGTTTTTTTGAAATAACTGCACAGAGGCTGGTATCCCGTCACCAAGTCACCCTTTATTTACATGTGCACAATACACTGGTTCTGTCCAGCCAGCTCAGACTCAGACCCTGAAGTCAGGAGACTCTCTCAATCTTCTGTTTATATCTGTCAGCCAGGGCTCTCTGATTGGTCCAGGTTAACAAACTCAATCAAGGATCTCATGGTCCATGAGATCCACCTGATTCAATCACTGTGGTTTTCAACTCTGAAGTGCCTCAATACAATGTCATTACCCTTGTCCATATTCACAATCAAAAATTGTGGGGCTGGAAAAGCACACAGATCAGGCAGTACCTGAGGAGCAGGAGAGTCGATGTTTCGGGCACAAGTCCCACATTCCTGATGAAGGGCTTATGCCCAAAACGTTGACTCTTCTGCTCCTCGGTTGCTGCCTGACCTGCTGTGCTTTTCCAGTACCACAGTTTTCAACTCTGATCTCCAGCATCTGCGGTCCTCACTTTCTCCATATTCACCATGTACATTTCTGATGAGGTGTACAGAATGAGGGAATCTATAAATTCCAGCCCCTCAGTATACTATGCCTGAAAGACCTAAAACACTGCACTTTTCACATTGTGTAGAAGTACAAAGATGCAATTGACAGAACTGAGGCCCGTTGCTACAGAACAAGAGCTAATAAATATGCCTTTGACTTGCTACATCAGGTCAGAAAGTATTATATGGGATTGCAGAGGAAACAGTATTTTATGTGAAGAGTGGGAACATCACATACCTTGGCAAGCATAAAAGAAGAGAAAATAATGTTGTCTAAATAAAGAAATTAGCTGGAACCCTGCAATTCCCTCATGTACATTCATTATGTGCATGGAAACAAAGAAATGTTAGCACAGTAGCATGCTACTTGGCCTTTCCTACCTACGTTGAATTTCAGTCTCTCTTGGGAACTGATTTTGTACAATCCCATATTGCTGATTTGCCTCTAGACTTTTGTAGATATATTTTTATAAGTAATTATCCAGACCATTTCAGAATGCTGTAATCAATCACCACTTGTGGCAAAACCATTCGACAATCTGCATGAGAGAGCTTCATCTCAGCTTGTTTATGTGTGCCAAGCGCTCCTCTTGAGATTGAGTCTTCAATAAAGTTACCAAGTAAAATAATCTATAACTTATCTTTTCCTTTTAGCATTTGAACACTGCTTTCAAATTCCATTTTTGAATGTGTCACTGCATGAGAAAAGCATCCTACTTGTCACATCTCTTTCAGTTATCCATGAACCCAGGACACTATGGAAAAAATACCTAAATATAAATTCCCTTGTGCTAATATGTTGTTCTATTGCCTGAGTTTGCATGCCATGGCAATTAAGGTTTCATGTTACAACAATGTTTCTCTCAGCTCAATTCCTCAGCTCTCCTTCTCGAGCACTAACTTGGGTTCTGGTTCCTGAGTCATAGTCATAGAGATACACAGCATGGAAACAGACCCTTCGGTCCAACTTGTTCATGTCAACCAGATATCTCAACCCAATCTAGTCTCATTTGCCAGCCCTTAGCCTATATCCTTCTAAACCCTTCCTATTCTTATACCCATCCAAATGCCTTTTAAGTATTGCAATTGAACCAGCCTCCACCACTTCCTCTGGCAGCTCATTCCAAACTCGCATCACTCTCTACATGAAACAGTTGCACCTATGATACATTTTTAAATCTTTCCCCTCTCTCACCTAAATGGATTTTATTCACAGTACTTTGAAATGTCTCCTCCATATTATAATATGACATTGATTCCAAACTAAACTGGCCTGCGCCTTTAAGGTAGTTACAATGCATCACAACATGAGCTATTATCTGCCTCACCTTCTCGACATAATGGGGTCAATGTAGTCAGTCAGCTATATATGTATAATGCACAGTACCAACTTGGTTTAGGGAACCCATGTGCTTTCTCTGAAGTTAAAATAAGAGAAAGTTTGGTTTTAAGTTTGCTTCAAAATGGCAAGCCCAGAACCCTGACTATGTATGTAGTCTGTGATACTGTAATGGAAACAGACCCTTTAGTCCAACACATCCCTACTGACCAGATATCCTAAATTAACCTAGCTCCATTTGCCAACACTTGGCCCACATCCCTCTAAAACCTTCCTATTCCATATACCCATTCAGATGCATTTTAAATGTTACAATTGTACCAGTCTCCACCACTTCTTCTGGCAACTCATTCTATATATGCACCGCCCTCTGCTTGCCCCTTAGGTCCCTTTTAAATCTTCCCCTGTCACCCTAAACTTATTTCTTCCAGTTTTGAACTCTCCTACACTTAAGCAGTTAGTATGGAAAGAAATTTTAAGATTTATTTATGACTGAAGACAAACTCAGGTCTGCTATTAAATGTTACATGGCTAACATACAATAACTCATAGACCACATTACTAGCTGTGGTTTTCTGCTTTTTCCATGGTTTTGTTTAGTTTCCTCTGTGTCAATAACCTTCTTTAATGATTCAAGGCAGTGACCATCAATTTTAAACAGACAGACATGGTCAAACACATTCGAAAAGTGCGGCGATAGAAAAGCAAAGCAGATCAGGCAGCATCTGAGAAGTAGGCGAGTCAACGTTTCGGGCATAAGCCCTTCATCAGGAATGAAATGTTGACTGACCTGCTGTGCTTTTCCAGCGCCACACTTTGCATCTGCAGTCCTCACTTTCTCCTCATGGGCAAACACAGAACAGTTGTAGATGGTGCTTCCATTTTGGGGACTGCTGGATTCCTCAGTGCTAAAGGGCTTTAATTGACCCTTCAGAGTATGCCTGTCTCTAGTTATTAATTGGTTCCTTTTGGGAATATCACACATAGATCAGTGATAGAATTTCTGATCCCCACTTGACCTGATTGTGGGAGACTGGAGCCCGTAGAAAGAATCCAGCCCTTACTTTTGTCTCTGTATGACTAGTCAGGAGTAATGAGTTGTACAATATTTGCCAATCAGTTTAAGTGTTTGCTTTAGACAGTACAGTGCATTTGTTCCAAACAGTTAAGTTTTGAACAGAGATCTCCCAGAGTCAAAACTGTTGTCAGATATATTCATGCAATCAAGAAAAGCAATTAGAACTAATCAAGTATCTGTTTGTTTTGAAAAATTATCTTCTGTGATAGTTTCTAACTGAAAAGTTGACAAGTCTTGTCAGATTATGCATTTCCCTGATAACAACTTCTGGAACAATTTGTGGCTACGCTCACATTCAGTCACATTCTGAAACTGTGAAAGGATTTTTACAGTCACCCAGAGAGGTGAGTATGAAACTATCTCACCCCCGATTACAGGAATTATTTAAATGGGACAATGCTTCATGATTTACTATAGATTCTGAAACTATTTGAATTTCCGTTATCTCATTAAGTGACACTTAAAGCAATGCATTCTAACCTTCATGATGTAACATAATCTGAGTGTCCTGTGGAGCACTGAGGAAAAGGGTTTTGTTTTACGCCTTTATGGGATGTGGGTGTTAATTGATGGGTCAGGATTTATTGGCCATCCTTAAATACAGTGGAGAAGATGGTGGTGAGCTGTCATCTTGAGCTGATGCTGCTAATGGTGGGGTCAGGAGGTGCTACCATGCTACCATGGAGCGGATTCCAGGATGTTGACACAGCTGTTATGGACCAGGCCTGAACCCTCAAAACATTTTTAAGTAGGTAGCCCAGACTGTAAGTTTCCTACTTTTTGAGATAAGTGCACAGTGGATATTCCCGGAGTGAATTAGCTGATACGACTGCCAAGTTTCAAATAAACAGAATTTATTTACAAAATTACGAATGAAACACAAAGAACAGAAAATAGAATACTGGATAAGTTATCCTATCCAAAAACCCGACAGACTATCCCAGCTTAATGATGCTGTTCTGAAAATACTTGCAACAATCGTACATCTCTATGAATATGACTATAATCCCCAATAACAGACCCCTTAGCACAAAGAGCAAAAATTATGAAAAACACTTCCAAGTTATGAAGGCAGAAGGGGAGAACCAGTGACCTTTCTTCACACACACTGCTGCTGAACCTGGCCAATTACACCCCTCTGGAAAAAAAACTCAAAGACATAGTAACCTTGTAAAAAGACCAACATTGTGAAGCAGCAATGGCACAGGAACAGCAATATAGATCCAAAACAGGATGGTGTGTGACTGGGAGAGGAGTCTGCTGATGGTGAGGTTCCAAAGCATTGGCTGACTCTGTCCCTCTAGGTTGTAGATGTCACAAATTTGGAAGGTACTGATGGACGAGCCATTGAGAACTTTTTCTATGTGTTTTGAACTTCGACTTTTGGTGATGGGAGTGAATGTTCATGGTGCTGGGTGTGGTGCCATTAAGTGGGCTGCTTTGTCCTGGATGATATCAAATTTCTTGAATGTTATTGGAACTGCACCCATCCAGGCAAATGGGGAGTGTTCCATCACACTCCTGACTTGCTCCATGCAGGTGGTGGACAGGCTCTGGGGAGGCAAGTGAGTTATTTGCCACAGTGTTCTTAGCTTCTGACCTATTCATGTATCCACATTATTTACTTGGCTAGTTCAGCTTAGTTTATGGTCAATGGTAACCCCCAGGATGTTGATATGGGATTCAGTGATGATAATGCCATTGAATATCAAGAGATGGCTAGATTCCTTCTTGTTGGAGATAGTCATTGCTTGATTCTTATATTGTCCATTTGACTGTTACTCATTTTGGGTCAATGTTGTAGATCCTATTTCATTATTTAAAGAAGAGGGAGATGATCCCTGATATCATGAAGCTTTCTTCCAGCAAAAAACATCACCAATATCAGAATAGCTAATCTGATTGTTTCACTTTCTTGCCTACCATTCATCCCCTTGCTTACAAGGAAAATATTTATCTCTGACTTAAAAATATGCAAGACTCTGCATCTACCCCCATTTGACAAGAGAGTTCCAAAGACCCACAGCACTCTCTGAGAAGAAATTTCTCCTCATTTCTGTTCCAAAGGCATGACCCTTCAGCTGAAAGGGCGACCCATAGGCTTATTGTTGTTTGCAGCACTCTAGGAGGTCATTTGACCCACCATGTCCACGCTGTTCAACAAAGAACTGATGACAAGAACAGGAGTTGCTGGAAAATCTCAGCAGATCTGGCAGCATCTGTGAAGAGAAATCAGTTAATGTTTTGGATCCAGTGACCCTTCTTCACAACTGATGGTTTCAACCGAAACATTAACTCTGATTTCTCTTCACAGATACTGCCATCCTGCTGAGCATTTCTAGTAACTTCTGCTTTTGTTTCTGATTTATAGCATCCACAGTTGTTTCAGTTTTTATGACGATCTGATGACACTTCCCATTTTCCAGCTTTCGGCCTGTAGCCCTGAAGGTTATAGCAACACAAGTGAATTTCTAAACTCCTTTTCAGACAGAGTGTTATACGTTCCACCACCCTCTAGTGAAATAAAAAAATCTCCTCAACTCTCCTTCTGGCCTTCTATCTCTTCTCTTAAATCTACGGCCCCTAGTTTTGACCTGTCTACTAATGGAAAAAGTGACATCCGATCTAACCTATCTTGCTCTTCATAATCGTATACATTTCTGTCAGGGTCCCCCTCAACCTTTGCTGGTCTAAAAAAACAACCCCTACTGGATCAATCTTTCCTCACAGATCAAACCCTCCAGCACAAAGGTAAATCTCCTCAGCATCCTCTCTCGGTGCAATTATCCATCCTATAATATGGTGACCAGAACTGCACTCAGTTGCCCAGCTGTGGCCTAACTAGCATTTTATAGACTTCCAGCAAAAGTTCCTTGCTCATGAATCTGTGTCTTGGCACAGACCTTCTTTGCCATCTTACCTATTTGCCCTGCTATCTTCAGGGGTCACCAATATCTCTCTGATCCTCTGATCTGTAAAGATAACAATCTCTTCCTCAATGTCAGAAAAACAAAGGAATTGGTCATCAACCTCAGGAAGCAGAGTGGAGGACTTGCCCCTGTCTGTATCAATCATGCCGAGGTGGAGATAGTCAAGAGCACACCAAGACCTCCATTTCCTTAGAAATTCGGCATGTCCACAATGACACTTACTAATTTTTATAGGTGAACCGAAGAAAGCATCCTATCCAGATGTCTCATGGCTTAGTATGGCAAGCGCTCAGCCTGTGACCACAGGAAATTGTAGAAAGCCCAGCCCATTCCGAAAACCAACTTTCATTCCATTGACTCCATCTACACTTCTCACTGCCTTGGGAAAGCAGTCAATATAATCAAAGGCCCCTCTCACTCCAGTTATACTCCCCTCCACCCTCATCCATTGGGCAGCCCATTGGGCAAAAGTTTGAAAACCCATACCAACAGATTCAAGAACAGCTTCTTGCCCACAGTTATCACACTTATGAATGGACCTCACATATGCTAGAGTTGATCTTTCTCTGCTCCTTCTCTGTAGCTGTACAATATATTCTTCATTCTGTTCAATTACCCTGATGAACTTATGTAAAGTATGATTTGTTTGGATAACATGCAAATCAACACTTTTCACTGTATCTCGGTACATGTGACAGTCATAAATCAAATCAAATCAAATCAAACCAGTATTTTCCAGGCTCCTACAATTCATGCTGTAATCCCTTGCATTGTTATCCCTCCCCTAAGTGCATTACCTCACACTTTTCCTGATTAATTTCCATTTGCCCCTACACTGACCATCTGGTTAGTCTGTTGACATCTTCCTGCAGCTCTCATCCTCATTGTTTATCACCCAACTAATTTGTGCATCATCTGCAAACACCCTGATCATAACCCCCCAACACATAAGGTCCCTATTTCTAAATTCTCCCACAATAAATACTTTCTTTCGACATCCACTCTGTCAAGACCCCTCAGGAGCTAATATGTTTCAACCAAGTCACCTCTTGCTCTTCAGAACTCAGCGATGCAAGCCTAACCTGTCCAACCTTCCTGCAAAAGACAATCCACCCAATGGAAGTATCAGTTTATTAAACTTCCTCTGAACTGCTTTCAACCCATTTGCCTAATTAGGAAGCCAAATACTTCATATGTACTCCAAATGATCCCTCATCTGAGCATAATCTGAAGCATATCTGAAGCATAATCATAGGATCATAAAAAATAGGAACAGGAGTAGGCCATATGGCCCCTCAAGCCTGTTCCACCATTCTGTACGATTATGGTTGCTCCAACAATCTTCACATCCACTTTCCTACTTCTTTCCTACTGATCAAGAATCTATCTCTCTCAGCCTTAAATATACACAAGGACTCTAGTCCTACAGCTCTCTTCAGCAAGGTACTCCAAAAATTCACAACCCTCTGACAGAAGAAATTCTTCCTCATCTCAGTGTTGCTTTTCGCTGAGATTATTCCCTCTGTCTTGGACTGTCCCATGAAAGGAAACATCCTCTCAGTATTTAACCTGCCAAGCTCCTTAAGAACCCTATGCATCAATGAAATCACCTCTCATTCTTCTAAGCTCCAGTGAGTTGAATCCCAAACTGTCTAGCCTTTGCACATAAGATAATCCCTCCAATAGCAAGAATCATCCTTGTGAACCTTCTGTGAACTGCCTCCAATGAAATAATATCTTTCCTTAAATAAAGGGACCAAAACTGCTCCAGATGTGGTCTCACCAGCAACTTGTCCAGTTGCAGTAAGTCTTCCCTACGCTTAAACTCCAACCTCATTGAAATATGGGCCAATGTTTGTATTCAGTTTCACTTGTGCTGAATAAGAGCAATTTATTAGCTTTTCTAATTACTTGCTGTCCACGCTTACTAACCTAGGGCCGAGAGTGTACTGCTGGAAAAGCACAGCTGGTCAGGCAGCATCCGAGGACCTGTAGAATCGACGTTTCAGGCATAAGCCCTTCATCAGGAATCAGAAATTGCTCATTCTGATGAACAGCTTATGCTCGAAACGTCGATTCTCCTGCTCCTCGGATGCTGCTTGGCGTGCTGTGCTTTTCCAGCAACACACTCTTGACTCTGATCTCCAGCATCTGCAGCCCTCTCTTTCTCCTCCACTAACCTACTCTTATAGTGTAGGGAAAAAATGGAGCCAATTTGCATGAAGCGAACTTCCAAAACAGCAATCTGGTAATATTTAGATAATTACTTTTTATGATATTGTTTGAAGGAGTAAATACTGGACAGGACACTAATGAGAATTGCCCACTCTGCTTGCATTCAGTGTCTGGGAATCCCTGCATGCCCCTGAGAGGGAAATTGGACTTCAGTCTAATGTTTTACTTGGAAGTTAGCATTTGCAACAATGCAGGTCTTGTTTGGTCCTCTGCAGGATTGTTAACCTGGTATGATTCGAACAAATCTGCTTGAATGTATTTGCAATAATGGGGTGATTAGAAATACAATAACCTAAATCTTCATCCAAGTTCCTCCCTATCATATTTATAACCCTATTGGGAGAAAGAAAGAGATTCCTATTAGTTGTTGCTTCATATGACCTATTACGTATTTACAGTGAATTCTGTAAGACTTTGACACTTGACCTATACTGATAGCTCTTAGATTTAAAAAGCCAAAACAAGTAGGTATTGTATTGCAATAAAGCTGAAACAAATGGCATCTTCTCCTCTAGAGATTGTTTTCAAACTCCAGCACAGATTGAGAGTTTAATCAACCAAGCTTTGTACACAGCAAAAAATACAACACAGTTTGTCATTCTGTTTTCAGGGATCTGTGCACAGACTGCGAGAATGTAGCTTCTGGCTTGAAATCATTGCCCCAAGTATCACCAGGGTGTCTGTTTTGCTAAACTCGTGCCTCATCTTAGGACAGAGCTGACTCTTACATGATTGAATAGTTTCAAGGTTATTGAAAAAAAAATGTTTACTTATAAATGAAAGAACTGCTCAGAGGCATCTCATGTCATTCCCTTGAATTCAAGTCCCATTAATCTTCTCAATATTATATATTACTGTGGGGAATATATTGCCTATTTGCTTGCTTCTCATTAAGTAAACATTTAAGAACTTTTGGGAGAGATTCATGTTTCATGATTAGATTTTCTTGTCGTGGCAAAGATTTTAGGGATGGAGTTCAATGAAAGTGTTGTGTCTTAAAACAGAATTAATTTATAGAGATTTTAAAAAGACTGTTGGCTTTGAATGGATGTGAAATGCCAGATGGTTTGTGGAATTCACTATTTTACAATTACCTCATCCCAGGCCAATTGGTTATTCATTTATTGTGAGATCGCAGCAGGCGACTTTGAACTTACAGTCCAGTGTGTTGGGAAGCAAAGGTGTGCAGATCTGAATGTTGACGGTGCCTCAGTGTAATGCCTTAAACCCTTCTCAACAACAGGTAGCCATCTGGCTTTTGAACAAGTGCCTGTTCTGGACCTTGAAACTAAAAATGGAATTCAGGTTTTGCAGTTACACTGTTTTCGTTAGAGGAGGAATTTCAAACCGCATCCTTCACTATCCCATAAATGACTAGTAGGGGAGAAATAAGACTGGGTCGTGGGATTGAAATGTACTTTGACGTTGATGCTCTACATTTTCATATGGTCATTTTAAATATCACAGCTTAACACTTTGTGCCTGCCCTAATCTTACCTATATTCTAAGTTCATTTTTTGATAGGTTCATCTCCAAATGCTTGCATTCATCCAAGCCTTTGCAGGCCAAGAAAAAAAGTTTTAACCATAAAGCTCACAGATCACTGAAATAAGTATTGGATTTCACAAATGTCCACCCTCTTCAGTATCCAAGGGCCCAAACACACCTTCCAGGTGAAGCAGTGATTTGTACTTCACACAATCTAGTCTATTGTATTCGCCACTCACCAAAGTGGTCTACTTTACACTGGAGAAACAAAGCATAGACTAAATGACTGCTTCACAGAACGTCTATGGTCTGTCAGCAAAAGCGACCCTGAGCTTCCATTTTCCTGCCATTTCAACACCCCCACCCTGTTCTCTGGCCAACATCTCTGTCTCAGGCTTGCTGCAGTGCTCCGGCGAAACTCAGCGTAAGCTGCAACAACAGAATCTCATTTTCCACTCTCCAGCCTTTGGGTGTCAATATCGAGTTCAATTATTTTAGAGCTTCAGGCACCTTCTCCTATGTCCTTACCCCAAATCCTACCCACCAGGCCTTGTTATCACATGGCCTGCTATTACACACTGTTAGCTACTAATAGTCCCTGTTGGCAACCATTCAGTCTCCTAGGCTATCCATTATCCACTCCTTTCTCTGACCAACTATTCTTCTCTGTCTTTGGGCTCTATCTCCACCTGTCATTTACTCCTTAATCCCTCCCCCCATCTCATCTTCAAAATAAAAAACAACTTTTTCCTCGCTACCATCAGTTCTGAAGAAGGGTCACTGGACCCGAAACATTAAGTCTAATTTCTCTCCACAGATATATGTAATACTTCATGTTGTAAATCAACTGACAAAGGGACAGATTTTGTCCAGTTATTTGCTATTGAGGGAGTCCAGTGAATGTTCACCAGACTGATTCCTGGGATGGCAGGACTAACATATGAGGAAAGACTGGATCAACCGGGCTTGTACTCACTGGAATTTAGAAGGATGAGGGGGATCTCATAGAAGCATGTAAAATCATGATGGGACTGGACAGGCTAGATATGGGAAGCATATTCCCAATGTTGGGGAAATTCAGAACAAGGGGTCACAGTCTTAGAGTAAAGGGTAAGCCATTCAAACTGAGATGAGGAAGAATCTCTTCACTCAGAGAGTTGTGAATCTGTGGAATTCTCTTCCACGGGAAGCTGTTGGGACCAGTTGGATGCTGGATGTGGCCCTTGTGGCTAAAGGGATCAAGTGTTATGGAGAGAAAGCGGAACTGGGATGCTGAGACTGCATGACCGGCCATGATCATATTGAATGGTGTTGCAGGCTCGAAGGGCCGAATGGCCTACTCCTGCACCTGTTTTCTATGTTTCTGTGTTTCATACTTCAAAATCTGTTTTAGGATTCACTTAACATGCATGGCAAGATACCACAGTGCAACTTATCACTAGCCAAAATTCATATAATTCACCCCTGTAGCTTAGAGCCTAAAGACCTCTCAGTTGCATGGTTTGCAGCATGTTTATCTGGTTCCTTTAACAAGCGTTTTTTTTAAATATACATCCACTGCTATCACAAACATTTAATTTTCAACTCTTGTAATGCATTACAACAAGTATTTCTGGCTCAGATTACACATCACAAGTAATGCCATAGCCCAATGATTTAAGCTGGTCACAGGAATTGTAACTAGAGAAACTGTAGATTTGTAGAACACAGTACTCTGTCTATTTATAGGCAGCAGGTCACTGGCCAAATACCCACAACTTTCAACAACACACTTATTTGAACACTGCTATCTGCTGGGAATATCATTTCACACAGTGACCTCAATCATCCCATTCTCATTTGCTTCTTTCTTGCTGTTTACATGTGGAACAGCATCAAACAGCTTCTTCCTGGTTTATGGGTCAGAGCAAAGTCACAGCACATCATTGTGAATGACTGCACTAACACCCAGTCTGGGAGATGTAGATTGAAAGGGCAGACAGAGAGAAATGAGTCTCAGGCAATGGGACACATATCTAGAGAGTGATGGGCAGATCTTTCAGTGTTGAAGGTAGGAACCACTCTTACATAGACAGGATGGTGAAAATTTGGAACACTCTTTCACAAATGAAAGTTATTGCCTCAATCACTTGTTCATTTTAAATGTGAGGTTGATGCATTCTTGTTAACCAGGATAAGAGCAACTATGGGCCTGTGGAGTTAGATCGGTCATGATCCCATTGAATGGCAGAACACGTCTGAGGAGCTAAGTGGCTTATTCTGATTCCATTCATTTTATTTAATATTCCAAGACACTGCATACAGAAACATAGAAAATAAGAACCATGGAAGGGGGAGGCAATGGCCTAGTGGTATTATCACTGGACTATTCATCTCAAGACCCAGGTAATGCTCTTGGGACCTGAATTCAAATCCTGCCATGGCAGATGGTGGAATTTGATTTCAATAAATATCTCGAATTGAAAATCGAATGACTATTATAAATCCATTGCCAATTGTTCGTAAAACCTGTCTGGTTCACTAATGCCTTTTAGGGAAGGAAACTGCATTCCTTACCTGGTCTGGCCTACATGTGACTGCAGATGCACAACAAGGTTTTTGACTCTGAAATGCCATGTGGGCATTTAGGGATGTGGAATAAATGCTGCCTAGTCAGCAACGCCCTCATCCTGTTAAAAGGATAAGTTTATGCGTTGTTTCTCCAGTGTAAAGGAGACCACTTTGGTGAGTGGTGAATGGAGCAGACTAGATTGAGTGAAGTACAGGTAAATTACTGCTTCACCTGGAAGGTGTGTTTGGGCCCTTGGATACTGAAGAGGGAGGAAGTTTGTGAAATCCAATACTTATTTCAGTGATCTGCGAGCTTTATGGTTAAGACTTTTTTCCTTGAACTGCAAAGGTTTGGATGAATTCCGTTATTGGTCAGAGTATTGAGTACAGGAGTTGGGAGGTCATGTTGTGGCTGTACAGGACATCGGTTAGGCCACTGTTGGAATATTGCGTGCAATTCTGGTCTCCTTCCTATCGGAAAGATGGTGTGAAACTTAAAAGGGTTCAGAAAAGATTTACAAGGATGTTGCCAAGGGTGGAGGATCTGAGCTACAGGGAGCGGCTGAACAGGCTAGGGCTGTTTTCCCTGGAGCGTTGGAGGCTGAGGGGTGACCTTATAGAGGTTTACAAAATTATGAGGGGCATGGATAGGATAAATAGACAAAGTCTTTTCCCTGGGGTCAGGGAGTCCAGAACTAGAGAGCATTGGTTTAGGGTGAGAGGGGAAAGAAATAAAAGAGACCTAAGGGGCAACTTTTTCATGCAGAGGGTGGTATGGGTATGGAATGAGCTGCCAGAGGATGTGGTGGAGGCTGGTACAATTGCAACATTTAAGAGGCATTTGGCTGGGTATATGAATAGGAAGGGTTTGGAGGGATATGGGCCGGGTGCTGGCAGGTGGAACTAGATTGGGTTGGGAAATCTGTACAGCATGGACGGGTTGGACCGAAGGGTCTGTTCCATGCTGTACATGTCTATGACTCTATGACTCTAAGTGTTTGGAGATGAACTGATCAAAAAAATGAACTTAGAACATTCCTAAGATTAGGGTAGACACAAAGTGTTAAGATGATATTTAAAATGATCATATGTAAAAGCAGAACATCAATGTCAAAGCAAATTTCATTCCCACGACCCTGTCTTATTTCTCTCCTCCCAGGTGTTTATGGGATAATGAAGGATGGGGATTTGAAATTCCTCCTCTAATGAAAAACGTGTAGCTGCAAAACCTGAATTCCATTCTTAGTTTCAAGCTCCAAAACAGACACTTGTTCAAAACCCAGACGGCCACTTGTTGTTGAGTTCCCAGTTGGTGAGAAGGGTTTAAGGCATTACACTGAGGCACCGTCAACATTCAGATTCAGTGCTTTGAGCTTGCTGCACTATTCAATATGTTCATGGATGAGCATCCAACTCAGTGCCCTGTTCCCGTTTTCTCTCCATATCCATTGATCCCTTTAGCGCTCTCACCAAGGAGGCAGCACGGTGAACACCGCTGCCTCACAGAACCAGGGACCCAGGTTTGATTCCAACCCAAGTCGACGTTTTGGGACTTGGGCATCTCTGGCTTGCCAACATTGATAGCCTATCCCTAGTTGCCCTTGAGAAGGTGCTGGTGAGCTGCCTTCTCAAACCAGTGCAGTTCACTTGCTGTGGGTTGGCCCACAATGCCAGTAGGGAGGAAATTCCAGGATTTTGACCCAATGAGTGTGAAGGAACAGTGGGATATTTCCAAGACTGTCTGTGTGGAGTTTGCATATTCTCCTTTTGACTGCATGGGTTTCCTCTGGGTGCTCCGGTTTCCTCCCTCTGTCCAAAGATGTGCAGGTTAGGTGGATTGGCCATGATAATGGGTGGCACAGTGGCACAGTGGTTAGCACTGTTGCCTCACAGCAACAGAGACCCGGGTTCAATTCCCGCCTCAGGTGACTGGCTGTGTGGAGTTTGCACATTCTCCCCGTGTCTGCGTGGGTTTCCTCCAGGTGCTCCGGTTTCCTCCCACAGTCCAAAAATGTGCAGGTTAGGTGAATTGGCCATGCTAAATTACCCGTAGTGTTAGGGGCAAGGGTAAATGTAGGGGAATGGGTCTGGGTGGTTCGTGCTTCGGCAGGTCGGTGTGGACTTGTTGGGCCGAAGGGCCCGTTTCCGCACTGTAAGTAAATCTAAGTAACTTGCCCCAAAGTGTCGAGTAATGTGCAGACTAGGTAGAGTACACATGGGAAATGCAGGGTTGTAGAGATGGGGTGGGTCTGGGTGGGATGGTCTTCAGAGGGCCAAACGGCTTGCTTCCACACTGTATGAATTCTATGATTCTATGAACTCTCTCAATCTCCTTCATGAAAGCATTCGATGATTTGACCTCAACCACTTGCTATAGCAGAAAATTCCATTCTCTGGCTGAAGACATTTCCTGTCACCTCCATTCTAAAGGGCCTATTGTATATCCTTAAACTGTAACCTTTGGTCCTAGACTCCCCAGTTATCAGGAACATTTTTCCTGTATTTACCTTCTATAGTCCTGTTAATTTTTTAAATATGTTGGCTCATTGGATTGCTGATAAAGTTTAACAGCCATCTCCAACTGCCAATAGAACACTTATGAGTCAACCATATTACTCTGCGTCTGTAGTTACTTCTGAACCAGACCAGAAGGGGACAGTGGTGAAGCAGGTGGTCATTTACAGTAATTTACATAGATCCCATTGGGCTAGCCCCTTTTCTCTTATTCCAAATTTTTATTGAATTCAAATTTGACTATCTGTCTTTGTAGGATTCTCCAAAACATCACCTTGGGGTTCTGGATTGCTAGTGCTAATGACATTAGCATTAAGTCACTGGGTCCCAAGATTCCTATGAGGTGTCCCCTTATTTGTATGAAATGCAGAGAATATAGTCTTAACTAATATAATCTCTCTTCATGGGAATACTTTCGCCTCAGGAATGAGTCTGGTAAACCTTCATTGCATTTTTAAGAATATAGAACATAAGAGCATAAGAACTAGGAGAAGGAGTAGGCCGTCTGGCCCTTTAAGCCTGCTCCACCATTCAATAAGACCATGGCTAATCTTGTTGTGGACTCAGCTCTACTTACCTGCCCTCTCACCATAATCCTTAATTCCTTTACCATTCCAACAAATTATCTGTCTTAGCTTTGAAGGCATTTACTGAGGACATCTCAACTACTTCACTGGGCAGGGAATTTCACAGATTCCCAACCTTCTGGGTGAAGAAGTTCCTTCTCAATTCAGTCCTAAATCTGCTTCCTCTAATTTTGAGGCTATGCCCTCTTGTCCTAGTTTCACCCGTCAGTAGAAACATCCTCTCTACTTCTATCTTATCTATTCACTTCATAATTTTATGTGTTTCTATAAGATCCCCCTTCATTCTTCTAAAATCCAATGAATATAATCCTAGTCTTGGATATAGGTTTGATCGCTGAGCTTGAAGGTTCATTTCCAGACATTTCGTCACCCTACTAGATAACATCTGCAGTGGGCCTCAGGTGAAGCACAGCTGAAAATTCCTGCTTTCTATTGATATATTTGTGTGTCTTTGGGTTGGTGATGTCATTTCCTGTGGTGGTGTTGTTTCCTGTGGTGAAGTCACTACCTGTTCCTTTTCTCAGAGGATGGTAGATGGAGCCTAACTCGATGTGTTTGTTGATAGAGTTCTGGTTGAAATACCATGCTTCTAGGAATTCTCGTACATGTCTCTGTTTGGCTTGTCCTAGGATGGATGTATTGTCCCAGTCGAAGTGGTGTCCTTCCTCATCCGTATGTAAGGATACCAGTGAGAGAGCATCATGTCTTTTTGTGGCTAGTTGATGTTCATGTATCCTCGTGGCTAGTTTTCTGCCTGTTTGTCCAATTTAGTGTTTGTTGCAGTCCTTGCACAGTATTCCCCCCCCTAACCCCCAAACATCAAAGACATCTCAGAAATGACTGTCAGACTACTCAGACCCTTTGGCATCATGGTAGTCCCCAAACCCACCAACACACTAAAACAGCAGCTAATGAACTTGAAAGACCTGATACAGACAACAAGCAAAACTAATGTCATTTACAAAATACCGTGAAAGGACTGTAACATCACCAACCCAAAGAAACCCAAACATATAAATAGAAAGCAGGAATTTTCAGCATTGCTTCATCTGAGGCCCACTGAAGATGTTACCTAAAAGGGTGACGAAACATCTGGAAATGAACCTTTAAGCTCAACCAGCAAACCGACATCCAAAACCTGAATCTGAACTACAAATCTTCTCAATAATCCCAGTCTATTCAGTCTCTCCTCCTAAGCTAAAGCCCTCAACTCCAGAATCAACCTAGTGAACCTCCTCTGCACCCCCACCTGGGCCAGTGCATTATTTCTCAAGTAAGGAGACCAAAACTTCGCACAGTACTCCAGATGTGGCCTCACCAGCACCTTGTGCAGCTGTAACATAACAAAGGAAAAGTATAAAGAAAATTACAGCACAGGGCCAGGCTCTTCGGCCCTCCCTGCTTTTAAACTCAATCCCTTTGGCAGTGAGGGATAAAACTCCCCCTTTTGCCAGATGAATGGAATCTTTGAACAAAAAACAAAATTGATAGAGAAACACAGCAGGTCTGGCAGCATCTATGGAGAGAGAAACAAAGTTAATATTTCAAATCCCTGATCCAACATCAGAACTGAATTCAAGGAGCCTAGTTGATTATGGAAGCATTAAAAGATTAAAGAAGATTACACAAGATGGGTATGACTAAACAGGTGCTTGATGATGTTATATGACAGGTCCTTCTATGATGGTGACCCTCTTTAAAACAGAAGAACTTATTATCTTCTTTAAAGTAATATTAGAAAAATCCCAATAGGATCATTGAGGGTTTAATATGCTGATTCTACAAATACTCATTTCGAGGTTCACATATCAAAACCTGGTAGAACATTTTCAAATAATTAACCAGTGCCCGACCTGCATTGGGTCCTCAATTTTACAATTCCCATTCTTGTGATATTCAACCCTTGAAATGGTCTCATCCCTTCCCATCTCTGTATTCTCCTTTAGCCTTTTCGTGCTGCCATAACCCACCAGGCTCCTTGAATTCAGCTCTGTTGAAGGGTCACTGGCCTCGCAACATTAACTCTGTTTCTCTCTTCACAGATACTGCCAGACCTCCAGAGCTTCTCCATCAATTTTGATTCATGTTTGTTTGCCCCTCGAATCTGGCTCCTTGTGCATTGCCCATTTTCCTCAATCTGGCATCGCTAGCTGGCACTGAGCTCTGTTATTCCATCCCAAAATCTGTCTTTCTCTCTCTTGAGAAGCTACTCAAAGCCTATCTCCTTCACCAGGCTGCCCTTGTACCTCCACATGTAGCTGGTTATCAAATGTTATCTGACAACATCTGAAGACATTTCATGGCATGAAAGGGACTCCATCATTGAGTTATTGCAATTTACCTTTCGGTTGGGTTGTTGTGAATATTTTGATGCAAGGTCGATGTCAAGGTCTAAGAACTTGGATACCAGCTGCACGGAGCTGAAATAGGATATCACTTGAACCTTAGCATCTTTATATGAAGCTGTCAAATAGCCTCACAGAATGGTTCATGACATGATGTGGTTATAGATGTTTTTTCTTCATTTTTTTATTATGAGTCCGTCATAAATCATGACAACCATTTGGATCACTTTCTCTTTTAGAGTTTCCTTATCTTGATTTGCAGCTGTAGTGGAAAAAGAAATCATATTTAATGGAAATATCTTCCATCAAGGGTAAACAATTTCAGCTGAAGCAGTCAGGGGATTAGTGACGGAACCTTCTGGAGGAATTTATTAATTAACAATGTTCGGATAAAATTCAAGGCATATGTGTCGGCTGAGAAGTATGGAAATAGGTTTTGTGTTGTTACACTCAGCACAGTAAATATTCAATTGCAATGTCATTGTGATTGGGTGACACAGTGGCTCAGTGGTTAG
Source organism: Chiloscyllium plagiosum (assembly GCF_004010195.1). Lineage (NCBI taxonomy): Eukaryota > Metazoa > Chordata > Chondrichthyes > Orectolobiformes > Hemiscylliidae > Chiloscyllium > Chiloscyllium plagiosum. The sequence continues at coordinate 9,093,491 of NC_057720.1, forward strand.
CACTACTACCTCACAGCTCCAAGGACCTGGTTTCGATGGCAGCCTTGGGCGACTGTCTATGTGGAGGTTGCACATTCTCCTGTGTCTGCGTGGGTTTCCTCCAGGTGCTCTGGTTTCCTCCCACAGTCCAAAGATGTGCAGGTTAGGTAGATTGGTCATGGTAAATTACCCCATAGCGTTTAGGGATGTGCAAGCTGAGTGGATTAGCCATGGGAAATGCAGAGTTATAGGGCAAGGCGGGATTTGGGGGTGTGGTACAATTGGGTAGGTGAGATGCTCTTTGGAGGGTCAGTTGGACTTGATGGGGTGAATAGCCTGCTTCCATACTGTACGGATTCAATGTCATGGAGCAAATTACTGTCAGCTCAACTCTGAAAGAATAGTGGGTCCAAGCTTAATGTAATGAATCTAGGGTCAATATTGCAAGATGTAAAGAGGAAACTGAAGAGTTGCCACACCCTTGCTTGGTTATTAGGAAGGGATAGCAGATGGTGTTTTAATCTGAAGGTCACCATGAAGCAAGGGGAGAGAAAGAGATTTCTTCCTGGTAACTTCAGATAGTGCTGGAGTTGAACCTGATGAAAGGCTCTGGCCCGAAACATCGACTCTCCTGGTCCTCAGATGCTGCCTGACCTGCTGTGCTTTTCCAGCAACACACTCTCGACTCTGATCTCCAGCATCTGCAGATCTCACTTTCTCCTGTAATGTTATCTGTTACTCTGCATTACAAACCAGACATCCAACCAATTAAGCTAATTGAAATAACTCCACGGAGGCCACTCCCCTGTCACCAAGTTACCCTTTATGTACACAGTCATAATATGTGATGCTGACCCAGCTAGCTCAGAGCCGGCTGCTCGAGTGAACAGAACCCTCCCCCCCGACATGAAAACTGAAATTTCTGGAAAAACGCAGCTGATCTGGCAGCATCTGTGAAGAGAAATCAGAGTTAACATTTCAGCTCCAGTGAACTGGTTGAGTTCAATGGACCCGAAACGTTAACTCTGATGTTTCTCCACAGCTGCTGCCAGACTTGCTGAGATTTTCCAGAAATTTCTGTTTTTGTTTCTGATCTCCAGCATCTCAGTTCTTTCGGTTTTTATTTCGAATCCCTGACACTCCTGTTTATATCTGTCAGCCAGGGCTCCCTGATCAGACCAAGTTAACAGCCCCAATCAGGGAACTCATATTCTATGAGATCCACCTGGCTGACCTCATTACAATCATACACTAATGAACTTTGAGAAGGTTTAACTCCAGCTCAAAGAGTCACAGATTGACCATGAATATTGACATGAATGTTGTCAAACAGTCATCAAGAGAAAGACAAGGAGAATAGTTCAAATGATTACAACTATTTATTGGGGCATTGCACCTTTTTTTAAATGCATTGCAGTTTGGACTGCCGACATTTCCTCATTGCTTTTTTCCATAGCAGCGCATTGACCAATCAGAAGTCAGTTACTTTTTCCCATGACAATACTTCAGCCAATTAGAAACCAGTTTTGCCCCCCGTGGCAACCCCTCAGCCAATAGAGTCCACTCTCCACCCAATCAGCATGCCTTTCATCCGCAATAGATTTTTTTTTGTGATTGAACTTGGTTGGTTGAGAAATAAACATTGCGGGGGAATTTCTTTGCTTTTTTTATGAACTGTCTCCATGGGATCTTTAAGGCCAGTTGAGGCGAGACAGCAGATTCAATTTATCCTTTAAGCTGAAACATGTCAACTCTGACAATGCAGGCCTCCCTCTGTACTGCATTGGAGTGTCAGACTGGATTATGTTCTCAAGTCTCTCAAGTAGGAGTCAAACGCATAACTGTCTGACTCAGATGTTTTCATCTGTATCTGTGTCTAAATAATATGGAATCAAAGAACACCCACAACGTCACAGGAGATTTGCTTGGGAATGTAATGGCCAACCACATCGTACTTTTAGAAAAGGTGTTTGTGCTACGTAGCAGCTGGAAGAATCAGTCAGGTTCCAACTGCTGTTAAAACCAATCACCTAGATGCAACTTTACTGAACACATATGGTCCTTTACAGTTCTGGGGTCAGTTTGCACAGTTGGCCGCACAGTTGGGGTTTTTAATACAGGATGGAGGCGAACAGCATGTATTCAATTGCTGCACTGACTGAGGGTACCTGTCTCCTTTTCAACCTCTCCCCTCGCCTGAGGTGTAGTGACCCTTAGGTTAAACCACCACATTTTGCTGCAATGAGTGAGCAACCTGATAAAACATTTCCTTTATCTGGTTTTCTTTGTAGACAATGGCTTTTTTTACTTGATTGTGCATGAGGTGCATGAGTCTCTTTGATTCTGAAGCTAACTCAGTGACTCTCACTCTTCCCTCATGGAGCTGAAAAACACCATTCTCACAGAAAGGTGAAATTAAATGAAATAATTGAATCAAATAGCACAGAAAGAGACCATTGGCTCATCATTCAAATGCTGGTTCCTTGAAAGAGCTACCTAATTAGTTCTACTCACCTGCTCTCACACTATAGGCCTGCAAATTCTCCAATACTTCTCAAAAGTTGTCATTGAAATTGCGTTTTCCGATAGTTTGGGTGGTACGTTCCAGTTCATGTGAACACACTTCATGTTAAAATAAAAATCTAATTTTCCCTTTAGTTCTTTTTGCTTGTTTTCTAAGTCCTTGTCCTCAGGTTACCAATCCACTGCTGGTAAGAACAATTTTGGGATCAAAACCGTTCAATTCTTTTCACACCCCTATTAAACCATATCCTTCTCTGCCAAGTGACTCTCATGGTCCTTACTTCAGGACACTTTGGTTTAAGTCCCACTTGCTCTAGAAGTGTGCAGGATCTGGAAATGATGATTGGAAGATATCAATCCCTCTGTTGAACAATCTCATGTTGAGGAAGTTCTGCACACCTGGTATAATTTTGGTAAGCCTGGCATACACTCAGACAAGGCCTTGGCATCAAACCCGAAGTGTGATGCCCAGAATTCTACCCAGTAATCCAGATGTGGTTTCTTGTAATTCATTCAGAAGATGTGGGTTTCACTGTCCGTAATTACAGCTTCAGCTGCAGGTGGGTCGCCTTCTTGAGCTGTTGCTGTGCCTGAGGAACAGGTATGTCTGCAATGGAAGTGAGTTTTCATTGACTGAGGCTTTGCAATGGTTTGGTACAATAAATGGCTTGCTCAGCCATCTCAGAGGGTGTTCAAGTGTCAACCACATTGCTGTGGGTCTGGATTCACATGTAGGCCAAATCAGACAATGTCCTTCCCTCGCGGACCTCTGTGACCCAAAGGGGTTTTCAGTGCCAAACAGTTATAATTTATGTTTAACTTTACTGAATCTTGCTTTTGATTCCAGATTCATTGATTGAATTTCAAAGTTTTGCAAAGATGCATATGCATTTTTGCATACCTTTATTCATAAAACCATCGATTCCATATATTTATTTTAATAGCTTTAGCAAAGCTGCCTGTCCCTTTGGAACAGTTACATGTGTAAATCTTGAGGTTTCTCTGTTCCTGCACCCCACTTACAAATTAGGTTATGTTGCTGAATAAGCAGCACTAATTCATTTTCTCAATGTGAAATTTGGACTGTCATGCCATTTGATGATTTCAGTAGGTCGTGTTTAAAGTTATGTGTCCCCAGTATTTGTGTAAAACCTGATCTTATCTTCCCACATGATAAAGGGGAACTAGTACCACTGAGGAGGTGATCAAGATTTAATGTTTGACCTACATTAATGTAGATTTATTTGATGCAGTTGAAGAACTCTTTGTGGTCAATTTTTTCCAAATGACAATATGCTGATTTTTCAAACATAAAGCATTTATTATTTAAATGTTCTGCTAATCCAGACAATTATGTTAAAACACTCAGTCATTGACTGATCTAACCTGCTCTTGTCTTCACTCAGCAGTTCATTTATGAAAATATTTATCACATCGCACAATCAATCTTTCATAATTCCCCATATGTACTCGTCACTATTCAAAATAGAAAATTAATTGAAAAGTCTTAAAGCAGGATCAGTGACTGAATAAAATAAACATTTGAGTATTGTTGATAGGTTACATGAGACATTGCTGAGAAATCCTCTCGGACACCATTTCCAACTTAAATAAACAAAAACAAAATGGATGGAGATATATTTCATGGGATTCGGGGAATATTGTTATTCTCAACAAAGTGTGAGTTTGACTCCCTTTTAACCTTTTAACCCTTCATTTGGAAGCTGCTTCCAATCTAATAAAATACAAATGGGTTCTTTATCATTCAGATGGGTCAGGCAGTGAAGAAGGTTATCAAAGATTGCAAAGGGATCATGACCAATTGAGTCAATGGGCTGAGGAGTGACAGATGGAGTTTAATTTGGATAAATGTGAGGCATTTTAGTAATATAAACAAAGGCAAAACGTATACGAATAAAGGTAGGACCCTGGGTAGTGTTTTCGACCTGGGGTTCATATACACAATTCTTTAAAATTGCATCACATGAGGACAGGGTAATTAAGAAGGAGTTTAGTACGCTTGCCTTCATTGCTCAGACCTTTGAGTGTTGGGATTTCATGTTGGGTTTGTACAGGACATTGGTGAGGCCTGTTTTGGAGAACTGTGCCCAGATCTACTCGCCCTGTCATATGAAGGATATTATGAAACTGGAGAGGGCTCAGAAAAGACTTACCAGGATGTTGCTGGGAATTGAGGGTTAGACAAATAGGAATAGACTGGAAAGGGCTTGGACTTTTTTCAGTGGAATGTAGGAGGACAAGTGACTTCATTAAGGTTTATAATATCATGAAGGACATAGATATGGTGAATGACAAGGGGCTTTTCCTAGAATGCAGGAGATCAAAACTAGAGGGTGCATTTTTTTAAGGGAGGATAAAGATTTAAGAAAGATTTAAGAAGGACATGAGGGGTAACTTTTTTTACACAGAGGATGGGAAGTGTGTTGAATGAACTGCCAAAGAAAGCGGCGAATTATACTCAATGCTTTGACCAATAAAGACAAGCATGCCAAACTACCCTGTGACTCCACTTTCAAGGAACTATGGACCTGCATTCCAAAGTCTCTGTTCAGCAACACTCCCCAGGACCTTATCATTAAGTTTATAAGTCCTGCCCTGATTTGCCTTTCTGCAAGCAGCTACTCACGTTTATCTAAATTAAATTCCATCTGCCATTCCTCAGCCCATTGGCCCACCTGATCAAGATCCTGTCATACTCTTCTCTAATATGTTAAATATAGAAATGTTCTAGTGGTAGATGCAGAACTCATCCTAGTTTATTCTGTTTCCTATCATTCACTGCTATCCATTGTACATCTAAAAATCATTGAGTTACCTCTTTTTCTACATTAAAGAGACTGCATAAATTCAGGTTCAATTGGATTAAAAGGAGAAATGCATTTTTAAAAAAAATCATTGTTGTCTATTTCATATCTCAGATCGCTGCAGAAATTACATTAAGTTTCTCTATGCATAATAGATTTTATTCATAGTATTTTAAAAAGTCTGCTCCTTGCTTCGTCTCCAAGGTCCAGCTCTTTCTGAAAGTTTTGTATATTCCTCTCTGAATCCACGGCAAGGATTGTTCAACAAGGATAGTACAGAATGAAGAGGAGACATAGTCACTGACCACCGTCTGGTGGCACAGTGGCTCAGTGGTTAGTACTGCAGCCTCACAGCCCCAGGGACCCAGGTTTGATTCCACTCTCGAGCAGCTATCAAATGGTGTTTGCACGTTTTCCCACTGCCTGTGTGGGTTCCCACAGGTGCTCCAGTTTCCTCCCAAAGTCCAAGGGTGTGCAGGTTAGGTGGATTGGCCATGGGAAATTGCCTTGAGTGTCCAGGGGACATACAGGCTAGGTGGGTTAGCCATGGAGTGGGTCTAGATGGGATGTTACTCTGAGGCTTTTTGTGCACCCAATGGGCTGAATGACCTCCTTCCTCAGTGATTCTATGAAAGATCATTCCTCGCCCTTATCAATCTGGAAAATCCTGAAACTTACTGGAGAAAACACTAACTGAAAGTGGGAGATTCTGCCCAATTGTCCATCACAATTAAATGGAACATGACATACAGAAATATAAATGTGTGGCTATTTTACACCTGCACAGATACAACATGGGTGCTGGGGAATAAATAAGCACTACTGCCTAAGGCGGTAGTGTGAGGAAAGAAAAAATAATAATAACAGGAGTGTCAGATATCCTGAAAAAAGAAGAAAAAAGAAAATAAAGAAAGCGAAAAAAATAAACAGTGGGGGCACAGCTGAAATAGCTCGGTTGAGAGAGTGTTAGGTCCCTGGTTCAATAGAAGGGACCTTCCTGAGGTACAGAGGTAAAACCAGAGGCTTGGGTTCAAGGCCCAACCACTGTAGAGGTATGTAATAACATCTCTGAACAGGTTGGTTAGCAAAATAGGTTAAATTATAGACAGGGGATTCAGAACCTCCTCAGTTCACGGACTGACTCTGAGTACGCTGGCCACAGGCAGTGTACTGTGCAAATGCAAATAAAGAGTGACTTGGGGATGGGATACCATCCTCTGTGCAGTTATTTCACTAACCATTAAGCCAGCTATCATAGAATCCCTACGGTGCGGAAACAGACCTTGTGGCCCAAAAAGTACACACTGACCGTCTGAAGAGTGTCCCCCTCCCTAATTACTGTATACTTACCCCTGACTAATACACCTAACCTGGTGAAAGTGAGGACTGCAGATGCTGGAGACAGAAATCAAGAGTGAGTTGCTAGAAAAGCACAGTAGGTCAGGCAGCATTTGAGGAGCAGGAGAATCAATGTTTCGGGCATAAGCCCTTCATCAGGGATGATGTTTCCTGATGAAGGGCTTATGCCCGAAACGTCGATTCTCCTGCTCCTCAGATGCTGCCTGACCTGCTGTGCTAACCTCCACATCCCAGAACACTATGGACAATTTAGTATGGCCCATTCACCTGACCTGCACATTTTTGCACTGTGGGAGGAAACCGGAGCACCCGGAGGAAACTCGCACAGACACGGGGAAACAGACAGTCACTCGAAGTGGAATTGAGCCCAGGTCCCTGGCACTCTGAGGAAACAGTGCTAACCACTGAGTCACCGTGCCATCCCACTAGCTGTTCACTTTGGCTCAATTGCAGTTCTGGCCCCAAGTATCTCACTCTTGGACTTGAGATCCAGACCTTGGCAGACACTCCACCCCAGGATCAGCAAAATCTTTTGCTGCTCATCGTGTTAAATGTATGGTGTCAACACTGATGGGATGCAAGAGGTGAAAAGGACCAGGGCAGTGGTCCCAGTGTTCTGGGTAGCATTCAACCTCAACCAACATCTCAAATAATACTTCAGAGGACACTTTTCTCATTGGTGCCGTTTGAACTGTGCTGAATGTAAACTGCCCAGTTGTTTCCAACACTACACCGCAGACTCCCTTTCAAAAGTAGACAAGTTATTATGAAAGGTTTTCTGATGTGCTCCGGTCTTGTAAACCAGAAAGGGAAGTTATTTCTTAAAAATCTCAATCTGATAGCAGGCAAAGTCAATATTTGTAACGAATGTTGAAAAACAGAAGAGCATGATTTATAGAAATTTATAAAAATAATGGCCAATGTGTTTGACTCTACTGTGCCTGCTAGGAGGAAGTGAGGGCTGCAGATGCGGGAGAGCCAGTGTCGATAAGTGTGGCACTGGAAAAGCACAACAGGTCGGGCAGCATCTGAGGAGCTGGAGAGTTGATGTTCCAGACATAAGCCCGTCATCAGGGATACTGCTGTGCCTGTTGTACAGAGAGAGAAAAAGTAAAGAAGGAAGGGAATTTTCCTGGCCTCTGAACGGTATGGGTAATGACAAGAGACAAACTAACCACTACCCCTTGACCTTCCATCATGGAATCCCACTCTATCAACATCATCACAGTAATCATATTGACTAGAAATTCAACTGAACTCACCATGTAAATACAGTAACTACAAGAGCAGGTTGAAGGCTTGGAATCCTGCAGTAAATAACCCTCCTCCTAATTCCCAACATCCATCCACCACTTATGAGGCACAAGTCAGGAGTGTTGATTGGAATAGTTGCTACCCCTCAAACAGATTCTGCGATGTTGAGTAGAGGAGTTGGGGCATTATGCTACATTGTGTAAGTCGCTGGTGAGGCCACACTTGGAGTATTACGTACAGTTCTAGTTGCCCTATTATAGGAAAGATATAGTTAAACTGAAGAGTGCAAAGACGATTTACGAGAATGTTTCCAGGACTGGTAGGCTAGAGTTATAGTGAGAGGTTGGCCAGGGTAGGATTTTATTCCTTGGAATGTAGGACAATAAGGGGTGACCTTGTTGAAGTGTAGTGTTTTTTCCCAGGAATGGGGAATTGAAAACTAGACGACATAGGTTTAAGGTGAGAGGAGAAAGATTTAAGAAGGACCTGAAGGGCAACTTCTTCACATATGGTATGACAGGTCGGCACAACATCGAGGGCCGAAGGGCCTGTACTGCGCTGCAATGTTCTAAGTTCTAAATGTTCTATGTTCTATATGGTGCATATATGGAATAGGCTGCCAGAGAAAGTGGTTGATGCAGGTACAATAGCAACACTTAAAAACCATTTGGATAGGTACATGGATGGGAAGGGTTTAAAGGATTATGGACAAAATATAGACAATTGGAACTGCGAGAGTGTGGTGCTGGAAAAGCACAGCAGGTCTGACAGCAACCAAGGAGAAGGAAAATCGATGTTTTGAGCAAGAGCCCCTCAAAAGGGCCAGCATGGACCAGTTTGGGCCAAAGGGCCTGTTTCCTTGCTGTAATACTCAATGACTCTGTTACTCTATGACTCTATGACAGTAAATGAACTGGTGGAGGGTGCAGTGAACATCATTGCTGGTGGTTCTTCTGAGGGACCTTTGACATCTTTCCAAAAGATGTTGAAGCAGTTGATCTCTTTTGGGAGATTCTGTGGATCATGCCTGAAGATGACGCGAGAGAGAATGAGTTGTGTCGTAGGGGTAGAAGCTTGGGCATGTTAAGAATATGCTTGCCTATTTGGGTGCAGCTCCAACAGCACACAAGATACCACTTTGTCACCATCCAGAACAAATCTGTCACCTCTCACCTTAAACCTATGTCCTCCACTTTTCAACTCCCCATCCCTGGGAAAAACACTGGATACATTCATCCTGTCTATGCCCCTCATGATTGATTGTCTCCATATCCAAATACATCCATTTCCTCCACCACCGGCACTCAGTGGCAGTAGTGTGTACCATATACAAGATGCATTACAGAAATTCACCAAGGTTCCTCAGACAGCACCTTCCAAACCCATAACCATCTAGAAGGACACAGGCAGAAGATACATGGGAACACAACAAGTTCCCCTCCAAGCCACACACCATCTTGACTTGGAAATATATCACTGTTCCTTCAGTATCACTAGTTGCAAACCTGGAATTCCCTTCCAAGGGTATCGTGAGTCAAACCACAACAGGTGGACTGCAGCGGTTCAAGAAAGCACCTCACCATCACCTTCTCAAGGGGAAAATGGGGACGGGCAGTAAATGCTGGCCCAGATAGGGATTCTCACGAGTGACTAAAAAAAATTGTGAAAACTCTGCGAGAATGGAGAAATGAGATTCTTAGTATCAATGTTCAGTCTAGAGGTTTATAAAATCTTGAGGGGTATGGATAGGGTAAATAGACAAGATCTTTTCCCTGGGGTGAGGGAGTCCATAACTAGAGGGCATAGGTTAAGGTTGAGGTGGGAAAGATTTGAAAGGGACCTAAGGGACAACGTTTTTGTACAGACTGGTGCGTGTATGGAATGAGCAGCCAGAGGAAGTGGTGGAAGCTGGTACAATTACAACATTTAAAAGACATCTGGATGAGTATATGAATAGAAAGGGTTTAGAGGGATTGGCCCAAATGCTGATAAATGGGACTAGATTAGTTTGGGATATCTGGTTCGCATGGACAAGTTGGATCGAAGGGTCTGTTTCAGTGCTGCACATCTGAAAGTCTATGATTGTGTGACATAGACAAGAATCTCACTAGTGAGCAGTGTGAAGCCTATTTGCATTATCTCATTATTACCTAATCTCACCTCATATGCAAATTGCAGTTGTGGAACATTGGTAGCGTCCATTCCTCTGAGCTAGGAGGCCTCACTTGAACTCCAACTGCTTCAGAGGGCTGTTATTGTCTCTCAGAATGGATTAATTATGAAATAGCTACAGGTTTGCTGTTTTAAAATGTGGCAAAGAGAACTCAACGATGCCAATTTAGAGAGCTCGAAGGATGGCTGCAGCTCACCAGGGCCTTCTCCATGTCTACGTCTTGGCCAGCGTCCCCCAACATCTCAGGGTCCATTCTACGGGCAGCAAGAGGGGTCATTATTGACAAATATGGCGGCCCATCTCCAGCTCACTTAATATGCAGCTCACCATAAAGTCAGTGGTCTACAACCCAAACAAACACATCCTTCAGCCCATCGAGTTGACACCAGTTAAAATCAATTTCCAGGCTCTTCTAATCCTATTTTCCAGCACTTGACCCATAACCTTTACCTACACCTTAAGTTCCAAAGCTGCTGTCTCGCAGTAAAGTCATCCAGTGATCTCATGCATCAGTACAGTATATGTTCCAGGGCCCTCATCATGCTTTATTAACACTCCACTCACTTACTTGCTCTGACTTCGGTGCTTCTCCTGTTTATTTTATTCATTTATGGGCTGAGGGCATCATTGGCTCAGATAGTATTTAATGCCCATCTGTTATTGCCCAGAGGGCAGTTAAGGTCAACCCCATTGCTGTGTGCCTGGAGTCACATGTAGGCCAGACCGGGTAAGGGTAGCAGATTTCCTTCCCTAAAGGGAATTAATGAACCAGATGTGTTTTTCGAACAATCAACAAAGGATTCACGGTCATCATTAGACTCTCTATGCCAGATTATGCATTGAGTTCAAATTCCACCATCTACCATGGCAGGATTCGAACCTGGGCGCGCAGAACATTACCAGGGTCTCTGAATTAAGAGTCTGACAATAATGCCACTCAGCCACCACCTCCCCTTGCTGTAACATTATGCAATAAAAATTGAAATGAACAGTTGATTGCTGGCTTCACAGCTACGCATTCAACACTAATGAGATGGTATGATATGGAGAGTCCAAGGAAAAAGGAACACTCCTTCAGACAGGGTTCCATGGCTCTTGGGAAGGGAGCTCTCTCAACATTTAACTCTTGTAGCTGCAGCTGGAGTGACAGTCGATCAGACCAATGATGTAATGTAATGTTTTTGCAAATGTGACATTCTATTTACAAAGACATGTCGCCCATGCCATCAATGTATCCTGAGCAGATTTTCATTCTTTCCTCCACTCCACTGTGTCTAGGCGCATTCCCATGGTTCACAGCTGGGATGGAGGGACCCTGCCCCATTTTGCAGCTTGAGGCTCTTAGAATTTAGGGCAAACAATCTTGGGGGCATTTCTGGCTGGGGGGCCCTTTTACCTTTGGAGAATCCTGATGTGATACAGGTTCAGGCTCCTTGGCATGAACTTCCAGTATGAAGGGTCACAGGAAGTGTGGACGGGAAGAGGCTGGGCACCACTGCTGTTGGCGGGGGTTGGGGGGGTTAGTGGGTGATGTGAGCGCCATCCAATGGCTGGGTGCATGCTCTCTTTACCCTAGTTCCTTGTTTTTTTAATTCGTTCATGGGATGTGAGTGTCACTGGCTGGGTCAGCATTTATTGCCCATCCATAGTTGTCCTTGAGAACATCGATATATAACAATACAGCGCAGAACAGGCCCTTTGGCCCTTGATGTTGCACTGACCTGAAAACTAATCTAAGCCCATCCCCCTACACCATCCCATCATCATCCATATGCTTATCAAAGGACTGTTCAAATCTCCCTAATGTTGCTGAGTTAACTACATTAGCAGGCAGGGCATTCCACACCCTTACCACTCCCTGAGTAGAGAACCTGCCTCTGACATTTGTCTTAAATCTATCACCCCTCAATTTGCAACTATCCCCCCTTGTACAAGCTGACGTTATCATTCTAGGAAAAAGACTCTCACTGTCCACCTTATCTAATCCTCTGATCATCTTGTATGTCTCTATTAAATCCCCTCTTAGCCTTCTTCTCTCCAATGAGAACAGACCCAAGTCCCACAGCCTTTCCTCATAAGATCTTCCCTCCAGACTAGGCAACATCCTGGTAAATCTCCTCTGCACCTTTTCCAGTCCTTCCGCATCTTTCCTGTAATGGGGCGACCAAAACTGCACACAATATTCCAAGTGCGGCCGCACTAGCGCTTTGTCCAGTTACAGCATGACATCACAGCTCCAGAACTCAATCCCTCTACCAATAAAACCTAACACACCATATGCCTTCTTAACAGCACTATCAACCTGGGTGGCAACTTTCAGGGATCTATGTACATGGGCACCAATATCCCTCTGCATATCCACACTACCAAGAATCTTTCCATTGACCTTCATGTTATTCTTCCCAAAGTGAATAGCCTCACATTTATCTGCATTGAACTCTATTTGCCACCTCTCAGCCCAATTTGAGAAGGTGTCAGTGAGCTGCTTTCTTGAAACGCTGCAGTCCATGTGTTGCAGGTAGACCCACAATGCCATTAGAGAGAGAATTCCAGGATTTTGACCCATCAACACTGAAAGAACAGTGACATATTAGAAGGGTTTATGCCAGAATCATTGATTCCCCTGCTCCTACACTCTTTGACTTTGATCTCCAGCAACTGCAGTAATCACTTTTTCCTATATTTTCAAGTCAGGATGGTGAGTGGCTTGGAGGCGAACTTGCAGGTGGTGATAATCCCATACACCTGCTGCCCTTGTCCTTCTAGATGGACATGGTCATGGGCTTGGAAGGTGATGCCAGAGGAGTTTTGATGAATGTTTGCAGTGCATCTTGCAGTGCATCTTGCACAGTGCTATTATAATACTGCACAGGTGTTGGAGGGAGTGGTGCTTGTAAATGTGGTGCCAATTAAGTGGGCTGCTTTATCCTGGGTGGTGTCAAGCTTCTTGAGTGTTATTGGAGCTGCACCCATCCAGGCATCCATCACGCTCCCGACCTGTGCCTTGTAGATCGGGTATCAGGAGGTGAGTTACCCACAGCAGTATTCCCAGCCTGTGAGAAAGGGTCACTGAGAGAGGTTGAGGTCCCTCCTTTCCCTGTCAGATTACTGTTAATGCTAAGAACCAATGGTGAAAGCTATGGAGTGCAAGTTTGCAGTTCTGACAGATGTTGAGGCTGCTGCATCTGGGTCTCCATTGAAGCTGTCAAACACTACACAGAGATAGCCAGATGCTCTCAAGTCAGGGCCACAATGGTACTGATAACATTGCTGAACCCCTCTACCCTTCAAACCGTACTCTCACAAATCTGCTTCCTGCTCCATACGTCTGTTTCTACATTTTAATAAATTTGAATTTATATTTTACAAGTTCAATCATGTAACGTGGATGTTGCTGGCTGGGCTAATATTTGCACTCATCGCTAGTTACCTTTGAGAAGGAATTGTCCATAAATGCTGGTCCAGCCAGTGACGCCCACATATCATGAGCGAATTCAAACAGAATTGATAAAGTCTGACAAAGTAAGTGCCTGATCTTAGAGCACTGCCAGCAATCTGCAGCCAGTTGCAGAGAGGTACAAATGATGAATACTCCATGTCTAATCCAGATAATGTACCCACTGAGCTAACAATATCTGAGCTGGTGAGGGGAATATTGAAGTTGCTTTTTATTAGGGATCTTTGGCATCTCTCCCAGAGGTGGTAGAAAAGCTAATCTCTTACAGGAAGATACTGTTCATACCTGAAGATGTCAAGAGAGGAAATGAATTATGCAATAGACATTTTGGCATGTTAAGAATATGCTTGCATGGGTGACAATGGAAGAGCAGTGTAATATATTCACAATGAATCATTTTGGTTTCTAGGACCTGGTGGTCTTGGTATCACCACATGGGCAGTTTCTATCATCTTCTGCAAGCTCAAGTATCTTCTCCTTGTACGCGTGAGCAGATGAACGGTGGGCCATTTACTTCACTAATTGTCTTGGCCCTGATGTGGGCTGTTTTCTCCTGCAATGAGACAAAAGATTGGGTGAGATGAAGGTGTCTGGCAAGCACGGAAGGTCCTACAAGCAGCAATGTGGGTTCATGACAAGCTCATTGATTTCAGTGTGAAATGCAATTGATCCCTCTCCACAGATGCTGTTAGTCCTGCCGGGCATTCCGATGTTTTCTGCTTTTCTTTCAGATTTCCAGCATCTGTAGTATTTTACATCTGTTGTTTTATTGGAATAAAGGATTTGGCTATTCAGCCCCTCCAGTTTGCACTATTATTCTTCGAAATCAGGGGTATTCTGTGATCTAATTCCACCAATCCACATTTGACATCTCTTCATACCATCTGACATTTTAAAAAAATTATTAAACTTAGATGTAAAATGAATAATTGATCAAACATCAATTGCTTTTCGTGCAAGAGTTCCAAACTTCTACCACTATTTGGATGCAGCAATATTACTGCTCGATCATGGCTCTAATTAGGCTCCCAAAATAAATATTCTCTCCCTATCTAACCAATCTCTTCCTTTTCACAGAATGAATACATTGATAATGTACATTATCCTCTTATTGTCATGTGCCCTCCATTACAGGAGTACAAAGAAAAGCTTTTATAATGTCTGCCTTCTTATGGTGACATCTTAGGTACAAGTACTGAGGTACAATAGTTGGGTACAGCAGAGGAATGAACGCAGTTGCATTCCATACAGATTTGAAAATTAAGTTAAAGAAGGACATCATTAAAGGGTTGACATTTCAGTTGGTTAGGAAAGATCACATAGCCATCACAGAGTAGCAGCTCAGCACAGGGTCTCTGGTCTGACTGCCCACTGTCCCAGTCTAACAGCCATCCCCGCTCTGCTCCAAGTCCCACACCTTTCCATACCAGCACTCAGCTGCTCGAAGGTAAGTGCCAGGACTGCCCCAGGGCTCACTACTCCCGGTGTTCCGGGCCTCGTGTTTCAGGGGCTTGCTTGCCGGCACGTGCCGCTGCTCCAGTATTCATCTCTGGTACTGAAGGAAGAGGAGAAGAAAAATAAGACAGAAAATAAAGAAATAGGAAAAGGAAAAGAATAGGTGGAACAGAGTATCTCATTCGACAGAGTATCTCATTCTGCTGCAATCCCATTCACATCACCCATTAACCTTCTACATTCCAATGAATATAAGCCTAGTTTATTTAATATTTGAAAAGTTTTATCCTGGATACTGTCGACAACTCTTCAGCGAAGGTGTGTCTTGGGAAATGTTAAGCCTACTTGATAAGGAAGACAGGACTTAATGTCTGAGTTGGAAGACAGGAGTTCTCCCTCCCACTTTGCAGGCTCAAAGGAAGGTTCCTTTTCACTCGTGATTAAAAACATGCACACAATTCAGTTCTTAAGCTCTGCTAGTTTCTCCCTACACCCCTCCACCTTGCTACTTTGCTGTCCTACTTTTGGAAGCTCCTTCAAAATAGAAGTCTTTGACAAAGACATTTGAGTTAATATCCCCTTACAGTGCTCCCATGTGGCACTTGGGGTTATTTTATTATGCAGAAATGTGCTGCATAAGTATAATTTGTTGTCGAATTAATTTGCAACTCCCTAGTCCCCGTTCAGTGGGGCTTCCTTTGCAATTGCCATTGGTTACACGTTATCATTTTCAACATGAGCACAAAAGAATAAATAAGTCTCTGCCATCAACAGCAAGATTAGTCAAGGTGTTTCATTTTAAAAACAAGTTGTCAAACCAGCTGAGAAATCTCAGTGGTTGTAGGAATGGACTTTCAGTGTGGGTGTCAGATATTTTTCATGTTTTGCTGCCATAATTAACACAGTGTTAATTACAATGTGCTTTAGGACAGTATTTGACAAGAATCTGGAGCAGTGCAGGTTTTTATCCAATGGATATGGGCGACTGACTAGGTTAGCATTTACTGCCCATTTCTAATTGTCCAGAGAACAGTAGGAGTCAACCACATTACTGTGGGGCTGGAGTCACATGTAGGTCCAGACCAGACAGCTTTCCATCGCTCAAGGACATTAGTGAACCAGATGGGTTTTTACATCCAAAGGCATCATGGTAATATCATTAGACTAGTCATCCTGAGCCCAAGGCCAATGTTCTGGGGTATGCGTTTGAATCCCCCCGTGGCAAAACTTGTATTCAGTGACATTTTTGAATTGGAAAGAAAGCTAGCCGAATGGTGACTTAAATAATTCCTCCAAGTCACCCTTTATTTACATGACATTGACCCAGCTAACACAGAGGCAGCTCTCAGAGTGAACAGAATCTCTGACATACCTGTTTATATCTGTTAGCTAGAGCTCCCTGATTGGACCAGGTTAACAGCCCCAACCAGGGAACCCATATTCTCTGAGATCGACCTGGCTGACCTCATGCCAATCACTACAATGAGCATGTTGATTGTTATAAAAACCCATTCTGGTTCACTAGTGCCCTTCAGGGAAGAAATTCTGCTATCTCTACCTGATCTGGCCTTCATGTGACTTTCGATTCACAACAATGTGGTTGACTCTTAACTGCCCTGTGAAATGGGGGATGGGCAATAAATACTGGCCTAGCCCGCAACACTAGCATCCTGTTAATGAGTTACAAAAACCTTCAGACTTAATTTTCATTGGATTCAAACCCAGGATTACACGCTGATTGGCAGCGTGTAATGACACTGATTAAACAAAGTACTGAGCTGGACTCTACTGAGCCCTCCAAAGAAATTCTGCAGCTGTCTAAAATGAAGCTTCTCAATGGACACTTTTCACCCTTGGAAGGAGCTTTCATTTTCCCCCTGCTTTCTTATAATGACTGATATCTTACATCAGTAGCACCTGACACAGTAGAGGATAGTAATGGGTAGAGCAGAGCATCTAGACTGAACATTGGGAGGTGCAGAGTGGTTCAAGTGATAGGACTGGAGATGGTAATTGGGAACTTTGGATGCAATGCTCTGATGACCACTGGCCTTACTCTTGTTTTGCTGCTGGAAGTTCAGGCTCAAACATAAATGATTTGGAAGTGAAGGTAGGTGACCTGATTAGTAAATTTGGAGGATTGTGAGGAGGATTGCCAGAGGATACAGCAGTATATAAATAGGCTGGATATGTAGGTGGAGAAATGGCAGATGGAATTTTAATCCGGGTAAATGTGAGGTGATGCATTTTGGAAAGTCTCATGCAGGAAGGAAGCATACAGAACCCCTAGAAGAATTAACATCCAGAGGGATCTGGGCATACAGGCCCACAGCTTCCTGAAAGTAGCAACACAGGTGGATAAAGCCTGTGATATGCTTTCGTTCATGAGTCAGGGTGTAGCGTAGAAAAAATCGGCAAGTCATGTTGTACAGAAGTTTATTTCGGCCACGTTTGGAATATTTTGTGTACAGTTCTGTTCTCCATGCTGCCAAAAGGGTGTGGAGGCTTTTGAGAAGTTACAGAGAGGACTTACCAGGAAGTTGGCTGGTGTAGAGGGTATTAGATATAAAGGAGATTGGAAAGAAACATGGTTTGTTTTCACCTAAACATCAAAGGCTGAAGGTGACCTGATAGAAGTTTACAAAATTATGACAGGCATGGACAGAATGGGTAGTTGGAGTAATTTTCCCAGCGTAGAAATGTCAATTACTCAGGGACATAGATTTAAGGTAAAAGGGGGAAGTTTAAAGGAGATGTGAGAGGCAAGTTTTTTTTACACAGAGGGTGGTAAGTGCCTGGAATGTACTGCCAGAGGAGGTGGTGGAGGCAGGTACTATAATAATGTTTAAGATGCTTCTTGACAGTGCGACAATGCTGCCCCTTGATTTTTTCCAAGCAGGATGGTGAAGGCAGAGGTGTCTGGAAATGGCTATTTTTTATAATGGCGGGGTGTGGCTAGTTCTCTCAGTTCAGTTTTTTAAAAATTTGTTTTAGATTTAGCAGGGCAGTCA
Source organism: Chiloscyllium plagiosum (assembly GCF_004010195.1). Classification (NCBI taxonomy): domain Eukaryota; kingdom Metazoa; phylum Chordata; class Chondrichthyes; order Orectolobiformes; family Hemiscylliidae; genus Chiloscyllium; species Chiloscyllium plagiosum. The sequence continues at coordinate 9,111,527 of NC_057720.1, forward strand.
GACAATGCTAGGAGCAGAGAAGCTGTTTCTGTGAAAAGAGCTTCCGTGCTTCAACCGATGTTTTTTGCCTGACTCTTCTCTCTCCACAATCCCTCCACAATCTCTCCTGCCTGTAACCACCTGAGTTTGAATTTACCATTTGCCAATGGGTGTGTTTTTTGGGAGGTTGCAAGGATTGGATCAGCTCCTCCATTAAGATGAGATTTCGAGTCAGTTGGGTTTCCAAACGGCAGGTCAGGCAGCATCCAAGGAGCAGAAAAATCAATGTTTCGGGCAAAAGCCCTTCATCAGAAATGAAGGCAGGGCTTTTGCCCAAAATGTCGATTTTCAAGCTCCTCGGATACTGCCTGACCTGATTTGCTTTTCCAGCACCACTCTAATCTAGACTCTGATTTCCAGCAACTGCAGTCCTTTTACCTGGGTTTCCAAATAGTTAAGTTATTCTAAATTCTGTTTTTTTTTCAATGGTAGTGTGTAAATAAATTCTGTCTTGCTTAAAGCTGAGTGATTCGACCAGCTGAATCACTCCTGGGATATTCACTTCACATCTGCCTTTCAAATAAGCAAAAGTTAGGTCTGGGTGACCTTAAGGTGTTTTGAGGGAGTCTGGCCTGGTCCATAACAGTTGTTATCCAGTGTGTTGAGCTGACACTATGGTTGGATCAACCTCCAACAACGCAGGCAACCTCTGACACCACAGATGTATCACCATCATCATGTCCACAGACAGGTAATGAATAGAGGGGATAAGGTCCACATAGAGGCAAAAGTCTTTTAGTTTATAAAGGGACCAAGGTTCAGGCTTGGTGGGCCAAAGGTTCTTTGTTTCTTGTTCATATCACAAAAGGGGTTGACATTGCACGGGCAGCAGGCCGAGAGAAACTGTCCTGAGGTCAAGAGTGGTGGCAGATGGACAAAATAGACTATGATGCTGTGACAATACTGTGGCATTTTGTCTGAGTTTTATTTTGTGAGGAAAGGTTGATACAGAGGTATTGTGTGGTCTGCTCAAAGCCAGCTTGTGAGGCCTTGGGCGGCTTCTTAAAGGTGGAACAACTGAAGCAACCAGAACGCTGTGAAGGCTGAATCACTGATTATATTCAAGGAGCAGATAGGAACATGTTCAGATGTAAAAAGCATCAAGAGGCATGGGGAGAAAATGGGGGTGGGATGTGGTATGACGTTGAGGTAGAATTTCAGCCTTTGAAGGGATGAATGGCCTACTCCCATTCCTAGTCATTTTCTATGGAGTTTTCTGTCCGCCTACCAATGGCTGTGGGATAGCAATGCCCAAAAGCAATGCCCATGGACAGCTAGGGAGGCCCATGGTGGGAACAATGAGGTTGGGCTAGAGGCAGTTGGTCATGGGAAACCTCCAAGTCTGTGCCACTTTTCCAAACCCCTGTCAGCCAGGGAGGGACAAGAGTGCTGAGGAACAACAGGTAGTAGCCTGTACGAACAGGAGGAGAAGGTGCTGTGAAAGATGTCCAGGGCTAGCCAGCACTCTCAATCAGATTTGGTCATTAATCAGTTCAAATATTTTTTCAACGAGTGCTGCCAAGAAAGCAGACGCAATTAATCCTCCTGGATCATGTTCAATGTTTTTTCTACTGAGCAAGTAACTCCCTTTATCGAAGTACAGCTACAGCTGTTTTATGTTGGAGTCAACTGTCAAGGTTTATTCTCAGAAGATGATTAGGAGCCCAATTGTATCCCCCTCTCCATAGAGAGTGTGTGGCAACTAATTCTAAAGCAGTTTGACACCCAATGTCTTCTCATGCATCAATATGCTAATCGCTCTGTTATCCTGTAATAAATTTTTATCTATTCATATATTTGAGTTCTGTAATCAGTCATTCATCTCCCATAATGTGGATTTATCTCCCAATTATTTCTGACTGAGGTAAATTGATTGAAGTAACTTTGGCAGCAATGAGCTCATCAGTTGTTATCCAGTGCTGTTGAGCACACACTACTTGTTGGATTTACCTCCAAAAACGCAGGCAACCTTTAACACCACAGACGTACCACCATCTTCATGTCTACACTGAGTAGTACTCTTTTTAATTCACTCACAGGGTGGGGATGTTGATAGCTGACCAAGTATTTAATGTCCACCCCTACTTGCCCTTTGAGAAGGTGGTGGTGAGCTGCCTTCTTGAACTGCTGCAGTCCATGCACTGTAGACTGACCCACAATGCCCTTGGGAAGGGAACTCAGGAATTTCCATTGAAGGAACGGCAAGTTATTTCCAAGACAGGATGAAGTTTGTGTCATAAAAGGAGCAGTTAAGAACTCTGGTTCTTTACTCGAGGAGTTTAGAAGGATTGAGGGAGTCTGACTGAAAGTTGGAGATAATGAGAGACGTGGATAGAGTGGATGTGGAGAAGATGTTTCCACTAGTAGGAAAAACTAGGATCTCAGGGCTCGGCCTCAGAGTGAAAGGCTGACTCTTTTGAACTGAGATGAGACTGAATTCCTTCAGCCAGAGGGTGGGGAGTCTGTGGAACCACCAAAGGCTATGGACAACAAGTCATTGAGTTTCTTTAAGACAGAGATGGATAGGTAGATTCTCGATTAGTAAGGGATCTAGGGTTACAGGGAGAAGTTAGGAGAATAAGGTTGAAAAAAAATCAGCCATGATCAAATGGTGGAGCAAACCCATTGGCTGAATAGTCGAAAGGTGTAGCACTGGGAAAGCACAGTGGCGGCGGGCGGTCAGTTACGGTGGGCAGCACGGTGGCACAGTGGTTAGCACTGCTGCCTCACAGCGCCAGAGACCCGGGTTCAATTCCCGCCTCAGGCGGCTGACTGTGTGGAGTTTGCACATTCTCCCCGTGTCTGCGTGGGTTTCCTCCGGGTGCTCCGGTTTCCTCCCACAGTCCAAAGATGTGCGGGTCAGGTGAATTGGCCATGCTAAATTGCCCATAGTGTTAGGTAAGGGGTAACTGTAGGAGTGTGGGTGGGTTGCGCTTCGGCGGGTCGGTGTGGACTTGTTGGGCCGAAGGGCCTGTTTCTACACTGTAATGTAATCTAATCTAATCACAGCAGTTCAGACAACATGTAAGGGGCAGGAGAGTCGACGTTCGGGCACAAGCCCTTCATCAAGAATGTCACACTTTTCGACTTTGACTCTTCAGCATCTGCAGTGCTCACTTTCTCTTCATGATTGGCTGAATGGCCTATTTCTGTTCCTACATCTTATGATTTTATGGTGAGTGGCTTGGAGAGGCATTTACTGATGGTGGTAATCCCCTGTATCTGCTACCCTTGTATTTCGAGATAGGAATGTTCACTGGTTTAAGGATCTTTGGTGAGAACATTAATGAGAATTGAGGAGACTATTATATATTCAGGGACATCACTGACAAGACTGACTATATCCTTATCTTGTTCTATCATTTACTGTTTTTGTGCTGAGTCAGCATCATCCTTATTTCCTTGGAATTGTAGAAGCCTAAGGAAGAGAAGAAAGTAATAAGTTCCATCATACTTAGGTTGGCTTTTGAGTAAATAAAACAACCATGCATCCTCTCACCCTCTTTTTGTTACAAGTTAATCAGACTCAAGAACCTGTCAACTCCTTGTGAAAAACACTCATGATCTCAGCTTCCTAACTTTTCAGGTAGATTACTCGAGATCCAATAACATAAAAATCATCATTGTGCACAGCCACCGGACTTGACTGCTATGAATTTGTGGAGTCATAGAGTCATAGAGATGTACAGCATGGAAACAGACCCTTCGGTCCAACCCGTCCATGCCGACCAGATATCCCAACCCAATCTAGTCCCACCTGCCAGCACCCGGCCCATATCCCTCCAAACCCTTCCTATTCATATACCCATCCAAATGCCTCTTAAATAGTGCAATTGTACCAGCCTCCACTATTTCCTCTGGGAGCTCATTCCATACCCGTACTAGCCTCTGTGTGAAAAAGTTGCCTCTTAGGTCTCTTTTATATCTTTCCCCTCTCACACTAAACCTATGCCCTCTAGTTTTGGACTCCCCGACCCCAGGGAGTCTATTTATGCCTATCCATGCCCCTCATAATTTTGTGAACCTCTATAAGGTCACCCTTCAGCCTCCGATGCTCCAGGGAAAACAGCCCCAGCCTGTTCAGCCTCTCCCTGTAGCTCAAATCCTCTAACCCTGGCAACATCCTTTGTAAATTTACTGTTTTTGTTTAGTTTTGATTTCAGTTTCCAAATTTTAAAACAATGAATAGCACAGCTTCCTTTTAAATGAAATCAATTTCTTGCACAACTGTTGTGGAAAGTTACTATGGAAAAACATGATACAGCTTTTAGATAAAATACAGATACAAAGATTAAAAGTAGATATGGGCGAAAGATACTCTTGAAGTTGAAAATCAGATCAATCCATTAATATTACAGTAATAAAATAGAAATCACTGGAAAAAGTTCAGCAGGTCTGGCAGCATCTGTAGAGAGAAATCAGAGTTAATGTTTCTGGTCTAGTGACCCTTCCTCAGAGTTCTGATCAGCTCTGACTTCACTTCATAGATGCTGCCAGACCTGCTGAGCTTTTCTAGTGATTTCTATTTGTGTTTCTGATTTACAGCATTTGCAGTTCTTTCAGTTTTCATTAATATCGTTTCAAAATTTCACATCTCAAAACGCAGGAGAAGAAGACTTAATGTCGAAATTCAGTAGTTGCAATGGCTTCTGAAATTGAGTAGTGGGAGAGTTTCCCAAGTAGAATCAGTAGTTAGAGCAAATTCTGAGAAAGAGAGACAAAGAGAGAGAGAGAGGTTCCTTGTCCCTCATTAGTTCTGCATTTATTACACTTTCAGTTTGCCTGGGTCCTTACAGCAGAATTATGGTTGAGTTCTGAAACAAGCATTTCTCTTAAGACCATAAGACAGGAGAAGAAGTAGGCCACTCAGCCCATCAGATCTCCCTAGCCGTAGAATGAAATCAAGGCTACTCTGATAATCCTCAACTCCATTTTCCTGCCTTTTCCCCATAACCCATGATTTCCTTGCTGATTAGACCATAAGACCATAAGACCAAAAGACATAGGAGTGGAAGTAAGGCCATTCGGCCCATCGAGTCCACTCCGCCATTTAATCATGGCTGATGGGCATTTCAACTCCACTTACCAGCATTCTCCCCGTAGCCCTTAATTCCTTGTGACATCAAGAATTTATCAATCTCGGCCTTGAAGCCATTTAGCGTCCCAGCCTCCATTGCACGGGTGGCACGGTGGCACAGTGGTTAGCACTGCTGCCTCACAGCGCCAGAGACCCGGGTTCAGTTCCCACCTCAGGCGACTCTGTGTGGAGTTTGCACGTTCTCCCCGTGTCTGCGTGGGTTTCCTCCAGGTGCTCCGGTTTCCTCCCACAGTCCAAAAATGTGCAGGTCAGGTGAATTGGCCATGCTAAATTGCCCGTAGTGTTAGGTAAGGGGCAAGTGTATGGGTGGGTTGCGCTTCGGCGGGTCGGTGTGGACTTGTTGGGCCGAAGGGCCTGTTTCCACACTGTAAAGTAATCTAATCTTGCACTCCATGGCAATGAATTCCACAGGCCCACCACTCTCTGGCTGAAGAAATGTCTCCACATTTCTGTTCTGAATTTACCCCCTCCAATTCTAAGGCTGTGCCCACGAGTCCTAGTCTCCTCGCCTAACGGAAACAATTTCTTAGCGTCTCCCCTTTCCAAGCCATGTATTATCTTGGAAGTTTCTATTAGATCTCCCCTTAACCTTCTAAACTCAAATGAATACAATCCCAGGATCCTCAGCTGTTCCTCGTATGTTAGACCTGCCATTCCAGGGATCATCCGTGTGAATCTCTGCTGGACACGCTCCAGTGCCAGTATGTCCCTCCTGAGGTGTGGGGACCAAAACTGGACACAGTAATCCAAATGGGGCCTAACCAGAGCTTTATAAAGGCTCAATAGCACATCGCTGCTTTTATATTCCAGCCCTCTTGAGATAATTGACAACATTGCATTCGCTTTCGTAATTACGGATTCAACCTGCATGTTTACCTTCAGAGAATCCTCAACAAGCACTCCCAGATCCCTTTGTACTTTGGCTTTCTGAATTTTCTCATCATTTAGAAAGTAGTCCATGCTTGTATTCTTTTTTCCAAAGTGCAAGACCTCACATTTGTTCATGTTGAATTTCATCAGCCATTGCCTGGACCACTGTCCCAAACTGTCTAGATCCTTCTGCAGCCTCACCACTTCCTCAGTACTACCTGCCTGTCCACCTAACTTTGTATCATCCGCAAACTTCGCTAGAATGTCCCCAGTCCCTTCATCCAGATCATTAATATATAACGTGAACAGCTGTGGCCCCAACACTGAACCCTGTGGGATACTGCTTATCACTGGCTGCCATTACGAAAAAGAACTTTTTATCCCAACTCTCTGCCTTCTGTCAGAGAGCCAATCCTCAATCCATGCCAGTAGCTCACCTCGAACACCATGGGCCCTCACCTTACTCAGCAGCATCTTGTGTGGCACCTTATCAAAGGCCTTTTGGAAGTCGAGATAGACCACATCCACTGGGTTTCCCTGGTCTAACCCACTTGTTACCTCTTCAAAGAATTCTAACAAGTTTGTAAGGCATGACCTCCCCTTACTAAATCCATGTTGACTTGTTCTAATCCGACCCTGCTCTTCCAAGAATTTAGAAACCTCATCCTTAATGATGGATTCTAGAATTTTACCAACAAACGAGGTTAGGCTAATTGGCCTATAATTTTCCATCTTTTGTCTTGATTAAAAATGTATCTCTCTCAGCCTTGAACATACTTAGCCTCACAGTTCTGGATATAGGTTTGCTCACTGGAAAGTGGATCATGTATTTTTGTGGATAGTTGATATTCATGTATCTTGGTGGCTAGTTTTTTTGGAAACGAACCTTCCAGCTCAGCGAGCAAACCTGAGCTGCAAATCTTCTCAGAACTCATTAGCCACACAGTGCTTTGGAGTAATAGTTCCATTGATTCACTAACCTTTGAAAGAATGAAATCCTCCCTCATCTCTGACATGCACAAGTATTCCATTATTCTGAGGCAGTTCCCTCTGGTCCCAGATCTTCCCATAAGAGGAAACAATCTTTTTGCATCTACTCTGTCAACTTCCCTAAGAATCTTCATACCCCAAGAAACCTTTGAAGGGTTCTGAAGAAGGGTCACTGGACCTGAAACATTAAATCTGAATTCTCTCCACAGATGCTGCCAGACCTGTTGAGATTTTCCAGTAATTTCTGTTTTTTGTTTCAGATTTCCAGCATCCGCAATTCTTTTGTTCTTTTTTTCCTGTGAATCTTGTTTGTTGCAATCTCATTCTCTCTAAGCTCGGATGAGTACGGGTCAAACCTACTCAACCTCTCCTCGTAAGGCAGTCCCTCCATACACAGAGTCATTGTAATAGATGTACAATGTGGAAACAGACCTGTGGTTCAACTTGTCCATGCTGACCAGATATCCTAAATAAATCTAGTGCCATTTACCAGCATTTGGCCCATATCCCTCTAAACCCTTTCTATTCATATTCCAATCTAGATGCCTTTTAAATGCTGTCATTGTACCAGTCTTCACCACATCCTCTGGCAGCTCATTCCATACACACACCACCCTCTGTATAAAAACGTTACCCCTTAGGTCCCTTTTATTTCTTTCCCTTCTCACCTTAAACCTTTAGTTTTGGACACCCCTACCTTGGGAAAAAAAGACTTTGGCTACTTACCCTATCCATGCTCCTCATGATCTTAAAAACCTCTGTAAGGTCACCCCTCAGCCTCCAACATTTCAGGGAAAATAGCCTCAGCCTATTCATACTCCCCTTATTGATCAAACCCTCCAACCCTGGCAATATGCTAATAATTTTTTTCTAAACCCTTTCAAGTTGAACAATATCTTTCCTATAGCAAAGAGACCAGAACTGAATGCAATATTCCAAAAGTGGCTAAACCAATATTCTTACAGCCACAACGTGACATCCCACCTCCTTTACTCAGTGCACTGACCAATAAAGACACAGACATTATAATCATAGAGTCATAGAGATGTACAGCATGGAAACAGACCCTTCGGTCCAACCCGTCCATGCCGAACAGATATCCCAACCAAATCTAGTCCCACCTGCCAGCTCCCGGCCCATATTCCTCCAAACCCTTCCTATTCATATACCCATCCAAATGCCTCTTAAATGTTGCAATTGTACCAACCTCCACCACTTCCTCTGGCAGCTCATTCCATACACGTACCACCCTCTGCGTGAAACAGTTGCCCCTTAGGTCTATTTTATATCTTTCCCCTCTCACCCTAATTCTATGTCCTCTAGTTCTGGACTCCCCCACCCCAGTGAAAAGACTTTGCCTATCCAGTGTACGTGCTCTTAGTTTCTCCCCAGTCCATCATTAGCCAATCCTCTCGTTAACTGCTCTTGTTCTGACTGGATGCTGTCCCAAAGTTGTGGATCTACAGTAAAAATGGAAATTGTTGGAAAAACTCGGCAGGTCTGGCAGCATCTATTTGGAGAAAGCAAAGTTAATATGGCCTGTCCAGTGATCCTTCTTCAGAATCCAATTAAATTCCCATCAATTGTTGTCAAACTGCATTTCGTTCACTGCCGCAGTTTAGGGAAGGGAATGCGCTAACTTACCTAGTCTACATGTGATAGCAATGTCAAGATTAGAGTGGTGCTGGAAAAGCACAGCAGGTCAGGCAGCATCCGAGGAGCAGAAAAATTGACATTTTTGGAAAAAGGTGGGGTAAAGTGGGGGTGGGGAAATGAGGAATCTGGTGAAGTTCACATTGATGCCCTGAGGTTGAAGTGCTCCCAGCACAGTGAACACCTCATCTTCTGCCTTGGAATATTCTTCATTTCCCCTTCCCCCATCTTACCTCAGTTCCAACCTGCCAGTTTTGCACCATCATCATGACCTGTCCTACCGGCCAATCTTCCTTCCCACCTATACTGGGAATTGAGGACTGGGAAGCTTTTAAAGAGCAACAGAGGATTACTAAGAAGGAAATACGCAGAGGAAAAATGAGGTACAAAGGTAAATTGGCCAGTAATATAAAGGAGGATAGTAAAAGCTTTTTTAGGTATGCGCAGGGCAAAAAAATGGCTAGGACTAAAATTGGGCCTTGAAGACAGAAACAGGGGAATATATTACGGGGAATAAAGAAATGGCAGAGGAATTAAATGGGTACTTCAGATCTGTGTTCACTGGGGAAGACACAAGCAATCTCCCAGAGGTAACAGTGGCTGAACGACCTGAACTTAAGGGAATTTATATTTGCCAGGATTTGGTGTTGGAGAGACTGTTACGTCTGAAGGTTGATAAGTCTCCGGGGCCTGATGGTACATCCCAGGGTGCTGAAGGAGGTGGCTCGGGAAATCGTGGCTGCGTTGGTGATTATTTTCCAGAGTTCGATAGATTCGGGATCAGTTCC
>NC_057720.1:9121604-9152087 GCF_004010195.1 Chiloscyllium plagiosum
GAGGATGTTAGGAGATTACGGGGTGACCTGGACATGTTAGGTGAGTGGTCAGATGCATGGCAGATGCAGTTTAATGTGGATAAATGTATGGTTATCCACTTTGGTAGCAAGAACGGGAAGGCAGACTACTACCTCAATGGAATTAATTTATGTAAAGGGGCAGTACAGAGTGATCTGGGTGTTCTTGTACACCAGTCAATGAAGGCAAGCACTACAGCAGGTAGTGAAGAAGGCTAATAGCATGCTGGCCTTCATAACAAGAGGGATTGAGTATAGAAGCAAAGAGGTCCTTCTGCAGCTGTACAGGGCCCTGGTGAGACCACACCTGGAGTATTGTGTGCAGTTCTGGTCTCCAAATTTGAGGACAGACATTCGGGCTATTGAGGGAGTGCTGCGTAGGTTCACGAGGTCAATTCCTGGAATGGTGGGATTACCTTACGCTGAAAGACTGGAGTGACTGGGCTTGTATACCCTTGAGTTTCGAAGACTGAGAGGGGATCTGATTGAGACATATAAGATGATTAAAGGATTGGACATTCTGGAGGCAGGAAACATGTTTCCGCTGATGGGTGAGTGCTGAACCAGAGGACACAGCTTAAAAATACGGGGTAGACCATTTAGGACAGAGCTCAGGAGGAACTTCTTCACCCAGAGAGTGGTGGCTGTGTGGAATGCTCTGCCTCAGAGGGCAGTGGAGGCCCAGTGTCTGGATTCATTTAAGAAAGAGTTGGATAGAGCTCTCAAAGATAGTGGAATCAAGGGTTATGGAGATAAGGCAGGAACAGGATACTGATTAGGAATGATCAGCCATGATCATGTTGAATGGCGGTGCAGGCTCGAAGGGCTGAATGGCCTACTCCTGCACCTGTTGTCTATTGTCTATTGTGTATTGTCTATACACTCCACCCTCCTCGCCGACCTATCACTTTCATCCCCACTTCCATCCACCTATTCTACTCTCAGCTACCTTCCCACTAGCCCCACCCTTCACCCATTTATCTCTCCACCCCAGAGGCTCCATGCCTCATTCCTGGTGAAGGACGTTTGCCCGAAACATCAATTTTCCTGCTCCTCGGATGCTGCCTGACCAGCTGTGCTTTTCCAGCACCACTCTAATCTTGATTCTGATCTCCAGCATCTTCAGTCCTCACTTTTGCCTATGTGACAAAACAATGTGCTTGGCTCTGAAGTGTCCTGGCAAGTTACTCAGTTCACAGACAATTAGGTTTGGCAACAAATGTTGACACACCTTATAAAGGAAATTTTTTTAAGATTTAAATTCATAGATTTTATTGCCATGTGTGCTCAAGCGCATACGTACAGGAGTACAATGAAAAGTGTATCATGTTGCCCCATGGTACACTTAGTACCAAGGCACTAAGGAGAAAAAACAAGTTTAGCTTAAGTACTAAGGGATATGAGAGTTAAATGTTAAACATTCCTTCATAGAATAGCAGAAAAATAAGGAAACAGATGATAGCTGAGGGGAGGCAATGGTCGCGTGGTACTATTGCTGGACTGTTAATGCAGAGAACAAGATATTGTTCTGGGTACCTGGATTCAAATCCCACCACAACAGATGATAAAATTTGAATTCAATACATATCTAGAGTTAACAGTCCACTGATGACCATAAATCCATGACTGATTATTGGAAAAATTCATCTGGTCCAGTAATGCCTTTTTGGGAAGTAGGCCACCATTCTTACATGGTCTGGCCTATATGTGACTCCAGACCCACAGCAATGTGGTTGATTCTTAATTGCCCTCTGGGCAATTAGGGATGGGCAATTAACTTTGCCTAGACAGTGATGCCCTCATCCTGTGAATGAATTTTAAGAAAAACTTACATTAAATTCTTTTGTAGTTTACAATGGGAATTTAAAGGAATAAATGAAAAGTTCAACAGCTTTGATGGGTCCTCTGCTTATCTCATTCTGCTGTCTGTTCTCAACGAACCTGCTGCAGATACCCTCATTGCTGCTGGAACTGCCTCCCCTCCAATCTCCCACGGTGCCTCAGGAACATGCTTGGGAAAAATCCACTCGCGTGCCGGCCCGAGACACCACCATGAGCCACTGACAGACTGACCGACATATCTCCGAGAGACCAGGCTGGGAGCTGCCAAGAGACTAACAGACATATCACCAAGAGACTGACAAACGTATCGCCGAAAGTCTGACCAACATATCTCCGAGAGACCAGGCTGGGAGCTGCCGAGAGACTAACAGACATATCACCAAGAGACTGAACAACATATCACCGAAAGACTGACCAACACATTGTCGAGAGACTAGGCTGAGAGCTGCTGAGAGATTGACCAACATATCACCAAGAGACTGATCAACATATCCTCGAGAGACCAGGCTGAGAGCTGCCGAGAGACTAACGGATATATTGCCGAGAGACTGACCAACATATCGCCGAGAGAACAGGCTGGGAGCCGCTGAGATACCAGGAGTGTTGACTGACAGATCATACAAACCTAACTTCAATTTCCAAACTGTTTTTCATTTATCACAACTTTCTCTGTTCATGCCTTTCACCATTTCTGGCCAATTGATTATCTTGTAAGACTCCCTGTTGAGTGTAATCCTTGGTTTCAGTACTGTTTGTTTATCTTATTGCTGCCTGCTAGATTTAGCTCAGGGGCAAATTTGCTGCTGCCATTACAGATTTGGCATGGTGACTACACTTCGACAAGTCCTTCAGAGCCTGTGAAGTGCTTGAGGATGTTCTGAGGTAGGAAAAGGTGCTACAAGAATGCCAGTTAAATCTTTCTTTGTGCCAAATGTTTCCCCACTGTGCATTGGCAAAAATAAGATCACACAAGCTAAATGAAAATGAAGCTCCCACCCATTTCATCTCAGAATCTTCCAGGATATCTCCGTTGTCTCTTGTATACAGCAGCTGATGTCCTGAACCTCAATCCCCTAATCATGGAGTTTTGACCCAATTATTCACTGCTTCATTTGTAGAGAACCTTTTGCCTCACACCTGCCTACTCTTGCTCCCTGCAGCCCCCAGGACTCCAGTGGGGCAGTCATAGTGTCACTACGTCGAGACCAGGAGACCTGGGTTGAAGCCCCACTTGCTCCAAAGGTGTGACATGATATCTGTGAAAGTTCTGGTTACAGAATATCTGCTCCCTACAGCCCATTGCCCTCCTGACTTGCTACATCCAACACTTTTGAGTGCATTATCCTTTAAATGCCTTGCGTAAGGCCTCAGGTGGATACTTTCACCCCTCCTTCCTTGATATAACAACCTTCAGTAAGGAATAGGATTGTCAGAGGTGCAACGTTAAATTGCTTCTGTGATTTCTTAATTTAAACCATCCAACCATACCTGAGTTGGACCAAATCACTAACCTTCAGGACGCCCCCTCTACCTTCCTGCTCGCTGATGACTATTTGCTTTCCAAACCAACAATGCCTCAAATGTAACTGCCGAAATTAGCAGCAGCTGCAGCTGGCCTTTTGGATAGAAATTAGGCATCTTTGTGGTCAAATTGCTTCAGGCACTCACCCCTCCCTGGCTCTACCTTTTCCTTCATCCCTACAAATCTCTGAGATTTCTGCAATCCTCCAATTGTGATATCCGGCACATCACCAAATTTCCCCATGGTGCATTGGCAACCAGGCTTACTGGACCGTCTGAGCTGAAAACTCATCCCTATATCTCTCTCTACTCATCTTACATCCTCGAAACCTCCCTTTTCATCCAAGACTTTGCTCAACTGCCCATTCATCTGCTACAGTAATTTGTAAAGATCCCCATAAAGTCTATTTGCTTTTCAGAGAAAGGAATCCATGCAAAAAAACTAGAAATAAATCAATGAATAAGTTTCATTTTTAAGAGTTTTGTCTGTAGGGAATCAATTAAATTCAACATAATTCAAACAATAATTTACAACTGAAGAATAGTTCAAACATCAAAATCAATTTGACTTTAAACAGTCAATTGAAAAACACATTTCATACTGTCACCAGCTCTTGGCATGACTTCCCACACCATTGTGGCACAATATGCATTTTCATAGCCTTTTCAACTTGACCTCAGTTAAACAGGCTCTCTCACTTGTCACTGACACTCATTGACCCTTGGATCACATTGACTGAGGCCATATTTCATCCAACATCTTGGGGTACAGTTAACACCAGCAAGACATACATACAACACTTCTGTCACCCAAGCTATGACAGTCCTCGTGTCACAGAATCCCCAGAGGCTCCTTTGCCACACCATTAAACAGGGAGGTGGGATTTGGCTGAACTAAGACAGCAGAAATGGATGATGTTCAGTCCACAATCTGTTATTCCTTTCCTGTCTTCAGCTGTCTGCACTTTCCAACTGTATCATGCATACATAGTAACATAGACTATGCTCTATTGTTGGAGAATTTCTTCAATGGCAGGATTTCTTCAAAAACTACCAGAGAAAGCTGTCCTGTTTGGAGAGACACGTACTTGTTTATCTGTCATTCAAGTTCCCAGTGTTCTGAACTGCCAAGTGAGAAAATGCAGATACACTAACATTAGTTCTGGATTGACCCTCTGCTTCTTAGCTGTTGATATCAGTGGCAACCTCAAACTGAATGAGCTTTTCCGGGAAGCTGATGACGTCATAATGTAAAGTCCACACACTTTTATTTGTCTTTATTTTGATTGTGGATCAATATGGAGAAAAGAATTACTTTAGATCAAGGACTGGGGAGAAAGTCACTGCACTTTTCAAAACAGTTACCTGAGAGTCATTGTGAGTTGCGTTTACACTGTCATTTTGTACAAGCAACTGGGGGGAAGATGGAAGATGTTTGAGGGCAGTAGTGTGTGTGTGTGCGGGTGTATGTGTGTTTGTGAGTATGCTTCTCTGTGTGTGTGCATGTCCATGTGTGTATATGCGTGTCTGTGTTTGTGCTTTTATGTGTATCTGTGCACATGTGTGTATGTGTGCATATATGTATGTGTGTGTGTGTTTGTGCATATATGTGTGTCTACGCATGCGTCTGTGTGTGTATATGTGTGTGCTTGCATATATGTGAATGTGTGTGCATGCGTGTGCGTGTGTCTGTGCATGCGTGTGTGTGCGCGTGTTTGTGTATGTGTGTGTGCACACGCGCGCTTGTGTCAGAACCAGTTGTAGAGGCCAGGAGTCATTCAGATGACATCAACTCGCTGATTTGTTCCTGTACAGATGGACCCTTGTGTGTGAACAGTGCAGAGGTAGAACAGTTCCACATTTTGCAAAACAGCCTCTCTCCTTCTCTTTCTTTATAGTAAAGTCAAAAAAAAGAAATGTAACTGTTCTCTCCCATTAATTGCTGTAAACTGTTGCCTCTAACTAGTGACTGAGAAACTGAACAATTAACATGTCACCCATTCAGCCACCTGACTTCCCTCTGTAGTGCACTCATCAAAGAACAGAAAGGAGATAGATATAGAAGTTGGATATCAGAAGGACTTTGAAGATATAAAGGGGATGGTTCAAGCAAACAGGTGCTATTGAATTATATTTCTCTAACATTATTTCCTATACACAAACCCATTCTTGTTTGTCTAGGTTTGTCTGCATGTGTTTGTCAGGGTTTAAGAAGGGCTTAAGAGTTTCAGCTAGTAGGTTTATTGGTAAATGATACTTTTGTTTAACTGTGATCGAAGATAGTTTGTGTTAAATACAGAAATATAGTCAAAGTTTTCTGTTGACCCAAGTCCACCAAAAAGATATATTGGGGAAGTGGGGGTAGTAAGGACTGCAGATGCTGGAGGTCAGGGTTGACAAAATGTGGAGCTGGAATGGCACAGCAGGTCAGGCAGCAGGAGAGTTGACGTGTCAGGTCGGAACTCTTCATCAGGACTGTTGTCTTATTGGGGAACTTTGTGTAATTTGCTTAAGTCATTAACTTTTGCAATGAGCACAGGAGTAGTGGGACTTAGGAATCAGTGCACTTTCCAAAGTGGGTCGTGATAATAATCAGGAATCTGATTTACTCTGTAACAGAATACAACTCAGTTCACTCTGATCTTAAAGAGACATCAGAATAAAAAGAAAACACGAGCTCTTCCTGGGCATGGGTCATCAGAAAAAGCACAATATAAATGTGGGTCATTGTAGATGGTGTCCTGTCTGAAGTCAATTGCTTTTTGTTAGGCGAATGTGTGTGGGATAGGGGATAAAATTTCAGTAGTGTGTCTGAACATTTCACTCACATCATGAATTCCTCGTAATGATAATTTTCCATTGCACTCAAGAATGTTTCACTTCATTTGGAAGGATGGCATACATTCATTAGAATTTACAACATTGACTTTTAATAAAATTGAAGTACATCCAGAGTGTGACAGCATCAATAATCTCAATTGAAATATTGCAATAGTTAAAGGCATAAATTAGGCTTTCAAGCATAATTTATTTGGCGTATTCTAATAACAACTTCCAGCTGTCAAGCCATCATAATGTCTTGTATCCGACGATACCAGATTGGCAGGTTATAAAAGTACAAGAGGATTAATGCCTAACGTCTGATTTACAAACCCCAGCTGCAATTCTTGAAGACTCCACTTAATCTATTAATTCCCTACCTTCAACCAAATTCCTCATTAATATTTACTGCACTCAACAAACAGATATTTGCAACTTTGGCCTTAATGGTTGCAGAATGGTTAAATGTTTAGATAACACTTTTGTAAGTGAGAAATGATGCCTCTGAATCAACCTAATGCACTTCAAAACTCAGTCATGGCCACCACTTTCAGGGAGCTGTGATGTGGAGGTTAAAAATCACACAACACCAAGTTATAGTCCAACAGGTTTATTTGGAAGCACTAGCTTTTGGAGCGCAGCTCCTTCACCAGGCAACCACCTGATGAAGGAGCAGTGCCCTGAAAGCCAGTGCTTCCAAATAAACCTATTGGACGATAACCTGGTGTTTTGTGATTTTTAACTTCGTACACCCCAGTCCAACAATGGCATCTCCAAATCGTGATGTGGAGGTACCAATGATAGACTGGGATGGACAGAGTCAGAAATCACATAACGCTGGGTTATAGTCCAATAGGTTTATTTGAAACTGCAAGGTTTCAGAGTCTCCGGAAGAGACACAGATTCAACTCCTATCACGGCAGGTGGTGGAATTTGAATTCAATAAATAATCTGGAATTAAGGGTCTAATGATGGCTATTGTTGGAAAAATCTATCTGGATCACTAATGTCCTTTAGGGAAGGAGACTGTCGTCCTTCCCTGGTCTGGCCTACACATGACTCTAGACCCACAGTAATGTGGTTGATTCTTAACTGTCATCTGGGCAATTAGGGATGGACAATAAATGTTGGCCCAGCTAGATAAACCCACATCTGATGAGTGATTTATAAAAAAAGTAGTCAAAATTAAATTCAATAGATAGCTCAAATTACAAGTCAAATACTGACCATGAAACCATTGTTGACTGTTTAGGAACAAAACCCATCTAATTCACTAGTGTCCTTTAGAGAAGGAAACTGCCATCCTTACCAGATCTGATCTACACATGACTCCAGACCCACAGCGATGTTGTTGACTCTTAATTGCCCTCTGGGCAATTAGGGATGGACAATAAATGCTGGCCGGGCCTAGCCTGACTAGTGACGCCACCAGCCTGTTAACGAATTTAAAAAAAATCCTTGCCTGTATGAGGGAAAGATGCTAATTATGACAGTCAAAGCGGGTAGATGGAGTTAAGATACTGTTTAACCACTATGAAGTTTAATATTTGAATATGTTCAAGGTGTCACCTATTCCAAAATGTCTACGTATCTGGCATGGTATTACATTGCAAGGATTTAGAAACTAGAGTCCACTGTGCCTTTTTGACAAGTGAAAACATAGAAGAATGGAGTTCAGTACAGATAAATGTGAGGTCTTTCATTTTGGAAAATCGGAGTTTCATGGTGAATGGTAGGGCCTTAAAGAGTGTAATGGAACAGAGGGACCTTGGGGTTCAGATGCATGGTTCTCTGAAAGTGGAGTCACAGGTAAACAGGACAGTGAAGAAGTTTTTTGGCATACTAGCTTTCATCAGTCAGGGCATTGAGTAGAGAAGTTGGGAAGTTAATTTGCAGTTATACAGGACATTGGTGAGGACACACTTGGAGTATTGTGTTCAGTTTTGGTCACCTTGCTATAGGTAAGATGTTATTAAACTGGAAAGACTGCAGAGGAAATGTACAAGGATGTTTCCTGAACTCAATGGTCTGAGTTTTAGGGAGAGGTTGAACAAGCTAGGACTGTTCTCTTTAGAGCATAGGAATCTGAGGAGCGACCTTATACAGGTGTATAAGATCATGAGAGGCATGGAGAGGGTGAATGCCAGGGTTGGAGAATTGAGGACCAGAGGGTATCAGTTTAAGGTTAGAGGGGAAAGAATAAAAGGGAACCTGAGGGGAAACTTTTTTTACACAGAGGATCATATGCATATGGAATGAGCCAGTGGAAGTGGTTGAAGTGGGTACAGTGGCAACGTTTAAAAAGGCATTTGGACCAATGCATGAATAGGAAAGGATTAGAAGGACGTGGGCCAAGTGCAGGGAAATGGGACTAGCGTTGACAGACATATTGGTCAGCATGGACCAGTTTGGGCCCGAGGGCCTGCCTCTGTGCTGTAGGACTCTGAGTCTGTGGCCATGAGTCCAAATTAGCAGCTGCCTTAAGAGAACATCCACAGATATGAATTGGAAGTAGGAAGAGGCCCCCCAGATCCTCTAATCTGTTTCACTGTTCAATAAGATTATGGTTGGTCTGATTGTGGCTTCAAACCTTCAACACCCTCCTTATTCAAGAATCTATCTGCCTCAGCCTTAAAAATATGCAAGGATCCCATCTCCATTGCTTTCTGGTAAAGAGAGTTCCACAGACTCATGACACTCTGAGAGAAAAGATTTCTCCTCATCTCTGTCCTATGTAGGTGAACTTTTACATTCAAACGATTTGAATCTTTCTCTCAAGGATAAGCATCCTATCAGCATCCATCCTGTCAAAGGCCCTCAACATCTCATATGCCTCAATAAGGTTATCTATAGACAAAAACAAACTGCAGATGCTGGAATCCAAAGTCGAGAAACAGGAGGCTGGAAGAATACAGCAAGCCAGACAGCATCAGGAGTTGGAAAAGTCAACAATTATGTTGTCTCTCATTCTTCTAAATCCAATGGATGCAGGTCCTGCCTGCTTGACATTTCTTCAGAAGATAGATGAGTCTTCATTAACTGTATTGCAAATTGGGAGAGCAATCTGAGCCACATTGGATCACACTGCTCCCGTGTATATCTAAGACTCTCACCTGGAGTAGTTGAAAGTTCATTATAACAGTTAAATAAAGGGTCAGGGCGGTTGTAAGATTCTGAACGAAAACAGAAATTGTTGAAAAAACTCAGTAGTTCTGGCAGTGCCTGTGAAGAGAAAGCAGAGTTAATGTTTTGGGTCCAGTGACCCAACCTCAGAAAGGGCTGAAAATTCTAAAAGGAAGTGTTCAAGCCTGTTCTGATTATTCTGGTCTCCACAAGGAGAGGGTGTAGGGCCACCAAGGGCGTAGAAACCTCCAGAATCATGAGTTCTGGGGGGGGGGGGGTAAAGTGGGCAAACTAATTGCACTGTAAAATGGATCAACCAAAGCAGGGGAGGCTGATGAGGGGGGCACAAGGACAGCAGCGCAAAAGAGAATGTGAAAGTTGAGGGAACTTTGGTGTCTCACAGGTGAAGCCGACAGCTGGCTTGCACTTACCTGAGGATGGAACCATGCCAAAAGAGAAAATGCTGGAAACTCTCAGCAGGTCTGGCAGCATCTGTAAGGAGAGAAAAGAGCTGACGTTCAAGTCTAACTGACCCTTTGTCAAAGCTTTGTCTTCACTGAGTCAGAACATAGAGTCATGGAGCTGTGCAGCAGGAAAGCAGACCCTTCGGTCCAACTCCTCCATGCCGACCAGATATCCTAACCTAATCTAGTCCCATATGCCAGGACTTAGCCCATATCCCTCTAAACCTTTCTCATTCATATACCCATCCAGATGCCTTTTAAATGTTATAATTGTGGTAGCCTCCACCACCTCCTCTGGCAGCTCATTCCATACACGTAGAAATATTGTCCCTTAGGTCCCTCTCACCTTAAAGTTGTGCCCTCTAGACTTGCACTCCCCTACAGACTCCCCTAGGGAAAAGACCTTGACTGTTCACCTTATCCATATCCCTCATGATTTTATAAACCTCTATACGGTCACCCCTCAGCCTCCAATGCTCCCGGGAAGATAACCTCAGCCTATTCAGCCACTCCCTATACCTCAGATTCATGAATGCCACCCATCTGGGTTGTAATGGCTTAAAAATGTGTTGCTGGAAAAGGGCAGCAGGTCAGGCAGCATCAAAGGAGAAGGAGAATCGACGTTTCGGGCATAAGCCCTAATGGCTGTAAGGTGAAAGGGCCTTTTGTTTATTTGAGCTATTCCTGTAGCTGATGAGAAAATTGGCCTGCGTTCAGCAAAGTCTTGGCAAAGATCAGGCTTGAAGTGCACTCCCAGTGTGGACAACTAGTTTGCCCTTGGAACTGCTGCCTAACATCTACGGATTTTCCCAATGACAGTTTTCCTGCTTAAGTAATGAAGTCCTGGTTTCTGCTCGCAATTTGCTGAGTGTATTAGACGGCTTTTGTTGACCTGGGAAGTAGTTACACGACGCCATGGGGAAGTGGTGAGAAGGGTGTGTCTAGGGAGGACTGCATTTAGAGCAGGAGGAACAGCAAGGAGAGCAGCCTGAAGAAAACAGTGACACTGGAGATTGTAGTCAGCGAATGCACTGAGACCAGACCCACAGCAGGTCTTCATTAACTTTGCTGAGGTAGCATATCTTCATCAAGAAGACTAGCTTTAAGTTGCCATAGCAATGGTCCCGTATCAAACAACCAGGTCATGTGCAGAACTTTAATGGGATGGCAGGGGATAGAATCATTGGGAGACGCAATCCAGTTTTGTAAGCATGTCCTTCCATTCAATAAAAGTTTGTCTGCTCTGTGACCGAACTCATTTATCCTTTGCTCAATATCCCTTAACATTTTTGAGAGTGGATGTGGAGAAGATGTTTCCACCAGTGGAAAACAGTAGGACCTGAGGGCACAGCCTCAGAGAAAGAGAATGATGTTTCAGAACTGAGATAAGGTGGAGTTTCTTCAACCAGAGGCTGGTGACTCTGTGGAACTCATTGCCACAGAGGGTTGTGGAGACCAAGTCACTAAGACAAAGATAGATAGGGTCTTGATCAGTAAAGGGATCAAGGGTTATGGGAAGAAGGCAGGAGAATAGGGTTGAGAAACATATCAGCCACGATTGAGTGGCAGAGTAGATTCGATGGGCTGAATGGTCTAATTCTGCTCCAATATTTTCTGGTCTTATGGGTTAGTTAGCTGGATGGCTGGCTTCTGATGCAAGAGCCAACAGATTGAATTCAAACCCTTCACTGGCTGATGTTTTCATGAAGGACTTGCCTTCTCACCTTTGCTGAGGCATAGTAGCCCTCTGGTTAAGCCACCACTAGTTGTCTCACTGTCTAATGACATGAATAGGATAATGGTGACTTCACATTTGGTGAACACAATTCTATCGATCCCAGTTTAATCTTGTCCAGGACCATACAGCTGTTGAGGTCAGAGTGGTGCCTTAATCTCATTTTGTCACAAACCCTTTCGAGATTGCAACAAGTAGCATGATGGACTGTATAATGGTAATGACCGAGTGGCAATGTTACTGTACTTATTATCTAACACTCTGGGACGTGAGTTCAAATCTAAATCTTCGTTTAGTTCATTCATGGGATGCGGGTATGACTGGCTAGGCCCAGCATTTATTGCCCATCCCTAATTGCCCAGAGGGCAGTTGAGAGTCAACCACATCACTGTGGGCCCTGGAGTCATATGTAGGCCAGACCAAGATGGCCGCTTCCTTCCCTAAAGCATATTAATGAACCAGATGAGTGTTCCTAGTAATGGTTTAATGGTTATCACTAGACTCTTAATTACAGATTTTCCTTTCTCTTGAATTCAAATTCCACCATCTGCTGAGGCAGGTTTTGGACTTGGGACCCCAGAACATTATGTGAATCTCTAGATTAACAATACCACTCAACCATCGCCTCTTCTGGTGGTAAGCTTTGAATTCAGGAACAGGTCTGTTTTTTTTTCAAAAAGGCAGCCAAATGGTATTTGCTATCAACTATTTTAAAAACCCATTTGGGTCACCAATGACCTCTAGGAAAGAAAATCTGATGTTGTTACCTAGTCTGACTGACATGAGACTCCAGATCCACAGCAATGTGGTTGAATCTTAACTGCCTTCTGACCAATTAGAAATGGAATATGAATTCTGGCCTGGTCATTGATGTCCACACCCATAAATGAATTTGGGACCCACTGGGGGGGAGCAGAGAGACAAAGCTGATGTTAACCTTTAGAGTTAGACAATTATAGTCATACAGCACAGAAGCAGACCATTCAGCCCAACTAGTTCATGCCAACCGGATATCCCAAACTAAAAATTAGTTCCACTTGTCTGCATTTGGCCCATATCTTTCTAAGTTCAAAGATGTACCATTATGTGGATTGGCCATGTGAATTGAATTGTATTGAATTGAATTTATTGTCACGTGTACCGAGGCACAGTGAAAAGCTATGTCTTGCGAGCAATATAGACAGATCACAGAATTAAGAGGCATAGATAAGTAACATGGCAGCACGGTAGTTCAGTGGTTAGCACTGCTGCCTCACAGTGCCAGGGACCTGGGTTTAATTCCAACCTCAGGTGACTGTCTGTGTGGAGTTTGCATGTTTTCTGCATGTCTGCATGGTTTTCCTCCAGTTTCCTCCCACAATCCAAAGATGTGCAGGTCAGGTGAATTGGCCAAGCTAAATTGCCCATAGTGTTAGGTGCATTAGTCAGAGGGAAATGTCGGGGAATTGGTTTGGGTGGATTACTCTTCAGAGAGTTGGTGTGGACTTGTTGGGCCGAAGGGCCTGTTTCCAAGCTGTAGGGAACCTAATCTAATCTAAAATAATTGGTATATAGTGGCAAAAACAAAAACACAGGTCCAGGCGAATGTTAAGAGTTTGTGACTTTATAATTTGCCCATAGTGTCCAGGGATGTGCAGGCTAGGTGGATTAGCCATGAGAAATGCAGGCTTAAGGGGTAGAGTAGGGAGGTCAGTCTGGGTGGGCTGCTCTTCTGAGGGTCAGTGTGGACTCGATGGGCCGAGTAGCCTGTTTGCACACTGTAGGGATTCTGATACTGAACTTTTTCTATTCATGTACCTCTCCAAAGGACTTTTTAATGTTGTAATTGTACCTGCACCTACTACTTTGTCTGGCAACTCATGCCATACACGCATTGCCCTTTGTGTGAAAAGCTTGTCCTGCAGTTCCCTTTTAAATCTTTCCATTCTCACCTTAAACTCATGCCTTCTAGATTTGGACTTACCTACCCTGGGGAAAAGACCTTGACCATTCATCTTATCTAGGCCCCTCATGATTTTATAAACATCTATAAGATCTTCGGCGCTCCAGGGATAAAAGTTCCAGTCTATACAGCCTCTCCCTATAACTCAAACCCTCCAGTCCCAGCAACATCCATGTCAATTTTTTCTGCACCCTTTCCAGTTGCACAACATATAGCAGGGCAACCAGAATTGTATGGAGTATTCCAAAAGTGGCCTCACTTAACCCAAACCAAGTTTCTCACTCTTGGTGTCAAAAGTGAGATACTCTTGGGGAGGTGAATATTCAGCAACTTTGAGATAAGAAAGACAGATCCATATTGACTCTTTTACATCCTGGCAGCTGAATGCTTAAATCAGTGCAGAGTCTTATTTTGACAATCCAATGGATTTCATGGCTGTTTGTTGCGAACAATCACATCAATGAAATACAATTTGACAATGTTGGGGGCAAATTGAGCTCTTGGCTGTGAAGTTCATCACCATAACTAAAAGTCACCTCATCCCAAAATATGTAAAGTTAATAATTTGACTGATACTGAGCCGCTTTCCTGGGCTGAAGAAATGGATTTTATCATTTTTCAGGGGCTGCATATCTCAAGGACGTTGTGAAGTAAATTTAAATTTAAATGATCTTGTGCATTATAATTTCCTTGCAACTTGCAGGGGTGAAAATAATGAAAGCTGACTGCTATCAGTTTTCCTTCATTGATTTGTTTACTCACATCAGACCCTTCAAAAAATGTACATGATCACAGTAAATTATCTGCCAGCCTGATTATCCAACAGAATTTTAAACAGACGAGTCCTTACAAGAGACAAAGTGTCTCAGTGCACACCTTGAGGGTAAGTTTGACTTTGTGCTGTAGTGTAAAGTGGACACACACTTTGGCAACACATTTTACATTTCTGTCATGCATTGAAAATTCATTTAGACATGTGTTCACTTAAAGTTCCCATACTTTTGTTTTCTTTTTCATGTACTCATGAGATGTGAGTGTTGCTGGCTGAATCAGCATTCATTGCCCATTCCTAGTTGCCCTTGAGAAGGTGTGGCAGACTGCTATCTTGAACCACTACAGTCCATGTGCTGTAACCATGTATAGTAGGTCAACCCAGAGTGTCATTAAGGAGGGAGTTCCAGGATTTGACCCAGCAACAGTGAAGGAACAGTGTATCTACTGCCGTTGTCTTTCTTGGTGGTAGGGGTTGTGGGTTTGGAAAATGCTGTTGAAGAAACTTTGGTGAATTTTATGTGGTGCATTTGTACGAAGTACTCACTGCTGTGACTGAGCACCAGTGTGGAGGCCGCTTTGTTGTCAATGGTGTCAAGCTTCTTGTGTTGTTGGAGCTGCACCCATCCAGGCAAGTGCCTTGCAGATGGTGTACAGGCTTTGGGGAGGCAGGAGGTGAGTTACTCAACACAGTATTCCCAGCCTCTGACCTGCTCTTGTTGTCACTGTGTTGATGTGGCTAGATCAGTTCAGTTTCTGGTCAATGGTAAACAGTGACTGAAGAAAGTACAGTGTGCTACTTAGCAATTCAGCTCATGATACTTTTGTAATTTCTTTGAGAGAGCTATCCAACTAACCTGGCTCTCCCTACTTTTACCACTTGGATATGCATTTTTTTATTCCTGTACAGGTATGTATGAAATTTCCCTGAACAGCTTACCAAGGCATTCCAGATCACCTCAACTCTTAATTAGACATTCAAATTGGAAAAAGGTATAATGAACATGATCTGAAAAGAAAAGTAGTGTAGGATAACAGGGAAGGAGTGGGGATATAGCACTTAGCTGCTCACACAGAGAGCAGGTAGATGTTCCTCTACAGCAAATAATACTTAAAAATGTATACATTCAATGGCATTAACCACTAAAGCGAGGACATTGACAAGGGGTTGTACCTTTCATAGAATATAGAACATTACAGGCCTTTCGGCTCTTAAAGTTGTGCCAACCTTTTATCCGACTCTAAGATCAGACTAACCTACGTATCCTTCAATGCACTATCATCCATGTGCCTATCCAAGAGTCGCTTAAATGATCCTAATGTAGCTGACTTTACTACCACTGCTGGCAAAGCATTCCACGCACCCACCACTCTCTGTGTAAAGAACCTACCTCTGACAGTTCCCTCAACCTTCCTTCAATCACCTTAAAATTATTCCCCCTCATGACAGACATTTCCACCATGGGAAAAAGTCGTTGGCTATCCTCTCTATCTATGCCTCTCATCATCTTGTACATCTCTATCAAGTCACCTCTCATCCTTCTTCGCTCCAATGAGAAAAGCCCTAACTCCTTCAACCTTTCTTCAAAAGACATGCCTTTCAGTCCAGGCAGCATCCTGGTAAATCTCCTCTGCACTTTCTCTAAAGCTTCCAAATCTTTCCTATAGTGAGGTGACCAGAACTGAACACAACATTCCTAGTGTGGTCTAACCAGGGCTCTATATAGCTACAGCATAACCTTGCAGATTTTAAACTCAATCCCCCTGCTAATGAATGCCAACACGTCTTATGCCTTCTTAACAACCTTGTCAACTTGGGTGACAACTTTGAGGGTTCTATGGACATGGACCCCAAGATCCCTCTGTTCCTCCACACTGCCAAGATTCCTGCCTTTAACCATATATTCTGCATTCAAACTCGATCTTCCAAAGTGGAAATGATAGCAGGTGTTTATTCTACTTGACTTTTGAACATTTAAAGGACAAGCCATCAATAATTTAGCAATATGTGGAGTAATTGCTCAGAAAAATTAGAATGCTTTCGTTGTAGAGTGGTTCTCACTTTTTCCTTTGATCTCCATGACAGAGCTTCCTACTTCCAATTCCCAAGTTGATTTGTATCCCTCTTTGATACTTGTTTAATTTCCTATTAAATGGTGGGATTGAGTCTGCTTGAATAGCCACTTGTGGGTAATGATTCCATGGCTCCATAACCCAACAAAAATACACCGCCTCACCTCTCCCTTTGTGGTTCCAATTAGGCCAGGGATCATGGAGATAGAGCAACCTTTCGAGAGTGCTTTATATAATAAACCTTGCCATTAGTGCACCCGCAACAGCAGTGCTTTACAGTGAAGAAGAATAGTAAGGAGAGTACCTTTTTGGGGGCGGGGTGGGTGTTGACATAAGTCCTCATAAAAGGTAATGTGATTACTTCCTTAATTGCACACTATTTTTATTGCAAATGGATTAAGTTCTGGGAACATAATGATCCAGTTTACAACAGGCACGTACATGTGCCCCAAGTGCATTTAGATTCTGTGCAGCTAATCATCCTTGTTAGACCAGAGAGTGCAAAATGTGGATTGTGTCTCTCTTCTAACAGATGAGTCAATAAAAGCTGCATCTCTTGAGCAGCTTGCGTACATATGGTGCAGTATTCTGTGCAGGGGCTATGAGATTTACTCCAAAATGACAGGCATAGGACTTTTTTTGAAACAAAGAAAGGAAAGTCAGGGCAACATTTACACTATGAGGCACCCCCTGAACATTAGAGACTTGACAATGGAAAATAAAGAGCTGGCTGATGAATTGAACAGGTACTTCACATCAGTCTTGACAGTACAGGACATAAGTTACATCCCAGAAGCAGTTATAAATCACCAAGCTGTGTGCCACAGGGATCAGCACTGCACGTCAACTGTTGACAATTTATATAAATGACTTGGATAAAGCAAGGGAAAGTATGGTTCCCAAATCTGCTGATAACACAAAGACAGGGAGCATAGTAATTTGTGAAGAGAACAGAAGGAAGCTGCAAAGAGGGAGAGATAGATGCAGGCATTGGGCAAGGATCTAGCAATTTTAGTACAACGTGGGAAAATGTGAAGCTAGGCATTTTGGCAGGGAGAATAAAAAAAAGTATATTGTCTAAATTGTAAAAAATTGCAGAGTTCAGAGATGCAGAGGGATCTGGGTGAATGACGGTATGAATTGCAAAGGGCTAGTTTGTGGGTATAGCCAGTCATTAGGAAATAAAGCAAATATAATGGCATAACTTATCATATGGGGAATTGAATACAAATGTAGTGAGGTTATGCTTCAGTTATACAGGGCACTGGTGAGGCCACGTCTGGAGTACCGTGTACAATCGGGATATCTCATTTAAGAAAATGATGGCCTTGTGGTATTCCTGCGATGTTATTAATCTAAAGACCCAGCGAATGGTTCAGGACCTGGTTATCAAATCTTATTATGGCAGTTGGTGAAATTTGAGTTCAGTTAAAATCTGGATTTAAGAATCTAATGATGACCATGAAACCATTGCCAATTTTTAGAAAAATCTCATCTTTAGAGAAGGAAATCTGACATCTTTACCCGGACTGGCCTACATGTGACTCCAGACATACAGCAATGTGGTTGACTATTAACTCCCCTCTGGGCAATTAGGGATGAGCAATAAATACTGACTTCGCCAGTGAAGCTCACATCCTATAAATTAATAAACAAAATTACATTGGAAGTAATTCAGAGAAAGCTTGCCAAACTATTACCTGGAATGAGTTATCTTATGAGGAAGTGTTGGATATGATAGGCTTGTATCTGCTATTGCTTAGAAAAGTAAGAGGCAACTTGACTGAAATATATAAGATTCTGAGGGATCTTGATAAAGTTGACACATGGAAGACGTTTCCTCAAATGGGGGAATTTACAACTAAGTAACATTGTTTAAGAGACAAAAAACCCGCAGAGGCTGGAATCCAAAGTAGACAAACAGGAGGCTGGAAGAACTGTTTAAGAAACAGGGATGTCTATTTGAATCAGAGTTGAGAAGTTTTTGCTGTTCCCCCAGAGGATTGTGAGGTTTTAGAAATCTCTTTCCAAGAAGGAGGCAAGGTTGTTGGAGAATTTGAAGGCAGAGATAGAAGAATTCTTGGTGTAAGGTTATCTGGAATTGGCAGGAATTTAGATTTGAGGCTACAATGGGATCAGCTGTGATCTTACTGAATCAGGGCGCAGTCAGGAAGAGATGGATGGTCTATTCCTTTTTCATATGGAATGTTGTGTAAAACATATTGACACCAACTCCTACTCCCATGGTCTCCCTGAAAATGTTGGCCAATGGCAGCCCCTTTACAAACATTGATACACCTCAAGGGATCTGACAAATACTGAAACAGTTACAACCTCTTGGAAAATATTGCAAAATCTCCCATATTCCATTCAATCCTGAATTTCAAAAGGTACCGCAGGATGTGTCCAAGCAAAAATGAATGTTGCCATCATTACGAAAAAGGCAGAGACATAACAACACAAAAATTAAATTAAAAATCCAGAAATTGCTGGAAAAGCTCAGCGGGTCTGGCAGCATCTGTGGAGACAAATCAAAGTCAACATGAGGGGACCAGTGATCCTTCCTCAGAGCAAGACCCAACATGTTAACTCTGATTTCTCTCCTCAAGTATTGCCAAACCTGTTGAGCTTTTCCAGCAATTTCTGTTTGTGTTTCTGATTTTCAGCATCCGCGGTTCTTTCAGTTCTAATAAAAAAAATCCAGCCTGCTCAATTCTTAAGGAAACCTGATCACAGCACATGTTGTGCTTCCTCCAGGGAATCTTGCTTTTTGGCGTCTCCTCAGTTTCCTCATTTATTTTCTGCTGGAAAGAGAAAGGGGGCAAATTTCCTAGGATCATCCTTCCGCAACTCTCCTGTAACTAGATCGAAAGGTCAGTCTAAACCACAGTTTAGATTTTCTTGCAAGGTTCGGATCCTGCTAAAGGTGTGGTGATAGGTCTGGAAAAGCCCTAGGACCTGCACCCCAACCCCATAAAGTGATCTTTCGACTGGTGAGCTGTGATGGGATCTTGTGTGTGTGTTGGGAGCGGTGTACAGTTCAGCCACAGCTATCTCTGTGCTGTGTTGCTCTATGAAGTTTGGTCCCATGTCGAACAGAATCAGAGGTTTGAGAATGATGATTGAAATCAGGAGCTCAGCTAGAACCTTGGAAAAGCACAGAGAGACCAAGCTATCAACTGGACAATCCATGCCCTAAAGTGGCCTTGGAATGTCCTAGGATAAAACCCTGTTCCCAAACAATGGCTCTCCATCTATCCACAGAAATGATATAGCACAGAAGGGAACCATTCAGCCCACCTTCTCCATGCTGACCCAAAGACACCCAGATGCCCTTTCTCATCCCATTTTCCTGCACACGGCCCATAGCCCTGCAGCATTTTTACCAAGTGGATCCAGGTAAAAGAGTTTAGAGTCTCTGTTTCCTCAACCAATTCCAGACACCCACCACCCTCTGTGTAAAACAGGTTATCCACATGTTGCCTCCAACCCTTCTGCCACTTAGCTTGAAGCTAGGGCCCATGGTTTTTGAACTCTCTGCCAAGGGAAAAAGGTTCCTCTGGTCTACTCTATCTCTACCCCTCAACATTTTGTGAATTTCATTCACATCACCTCTCTCATCCTTCTCTGTTCATTGGCACATTAAGAATTTCTAGAGGAAAACAACCATCTTCTGCCATCCTGGTAGTCACATGGTGTGGGGCTAACTGAATGGTGGACAAATCAAAAGTATCAATTTCCATTGATTAGGGTGAAATCTGGAGAATTGGTTAGTTCAGTCGGCTAGGGGCTAGAGACTGATGTAGAATAGCGCCAACAATGCGGGTTCGATCTGTACCAGCTGAGGTAGTTCTTTCGACCTTTCCACACTCCACAGTAATACTGTAAAACAAGCCATTACTAATAGATCTTGGGGCACTGAGGATGTTCATGAAGATAGATATGTCACAATGGACAGGGTATGCGGAAACTCTCATTGAAGAGCTTTAGTGAACAGAGATCTAAATCACTCATTCTTCCCAAACACCCCACACAGGCTGCACATCATGTTCCAAGTTATTCACGTGTTGGTCCATATATCCCAACCTGAGTCAGAAACCCGATGTCAGACTCTGTAAGGGTCTGCAGGAACACAGGATAGAAAAAGTAATTCTCTGATGAGGTTTTGATTGATTTGATGCAAGAAAGTTTTTTGCACTGATAAATAAGTTGATTATCAGAGGACTCAAATTTTTGATGCAAGCAATTATCTGGTCATACAGAACTTGGGTACAGTCGGTTCTGAAAAAAATAAG
This sequence comes from Chiloscyllium plagiosum, assembly GCF_004010195.1. Lineage (NCBI taxonomy): Eukaryota > Metazoa > Chordata > Chondrichthyes > Orectolobiformes > Hemiscylliidae > Chiloscyllium > Chiloscyllium plagiosum. The sequence continues at coordinate 9,142,209 of NC_057720.1, forward strand.
ATAGTTTTGTTCTCATGCGATCTTGTGTTATAAGAAAATCACATAATTGCCTGCTATTTGAACTAATGGGACTGGAATCACATTATAGCCAATACAGGCAAGCAAAGTTCACGTTCTACAAATACTGGTCTAAATTCTTCAATTAAAGCCAAATTGTGTTGAAGAAACACTGTTATAGCCAAATTGACTGTCTTGCTTAAAAAAGAGGTACTTTGTCAAAGTTTCTCACTCATCAGGACAATTTGCAAGAATACCAACATATCAGAAAAAACAACATTGATAATGTCTGAGAGGAGAGTGCTGAGAAGACTGAGCTCATTTTAGTGAAAGTAGCTTGGCCTTGCAATTAATGAGCTGAAAATGTGTTGCTGGAAAAGCGCAGCAGGTCAGGCAGCATCCAGGGAACAGGAGAATCGACGTTTCGGGCATAAGCCCTTCTTCAGGACATAAGCCCTTCCTGAAGAAGGGCTTATGCCCGAAACGTCGATTCTCCTGTTCCCTGGATGCTGCCTGACCTGCTGCGCTTTTCCAGCAACACATTTTCAGCTCTGATCTCCAGCATCTGCAGACCTCACTTTCTCCTCAATGCAATTAATGATGCCACTAAACATGCAAAAAAAATCTATCTAACCATACAGTCTCTGAATGCAAAGAATTTGTTCTTGCACATAGGTACAACTTTGGTATGCCTTTATCTCAGGTCAAATGGAAGAAGTATTTGCTGGGTTTGAACTCCTCTACTTCTGTCACATACCAGTGCCCAGTGAAGGTGGGGAATCACTGAATGCATTCTGAGCTGATCACCTTGCAGGGTTCCAAATGACTTGTCCGTATTTCACCTTAAACAGGAATATGTTGTCATGGTGAATGTGGACAAACATATCAGTAAACCTGACAAAGGGACTGGAATAGCTCGCCTTAACAAATACATCAGCAAAATGCTCACTGTTTTAATGAAGGATCCAAATTTGTGTCAGCCTTACTTGAAAGCCAATTAGAAAAGAGTTTTCTGAATTTGGAGAAGAGCAATGAACTGTTGACTGATAGAGACAATAGAATTTCTCCTCACAGTACTCTGCCCAAGATGTATGAATGCAATGTCCCTTTATGCTCGATCTTACCTACGACCTGTTTTTCACAGCATGGACTGACCATTATGTCAACTACTTTTGAGCAAGCTTTCCACTTTCAAATGAAGGATTACTTTCATGTTTGTAAAGACCGTACAGAACATGCACATCGATGGCAAAGCAGTGTACACGTGCTCATTCAATGTTGCTCACCTCTTCATAAATGTATCAATGACATCAGCACTGCAGCACTATATTAATCTAGGCCCTCCATTATGGTGCAAATCTTTGAACATATGCACTCTGTAACCCACGTCAGTGAGTTCAGTTTTAGCATGTATCCCCAAATAGATAGTGTTGCCATGGGAACACATAGCACTCACAAATATATTTATTAGATTCCCCTAGCAATGTGTCTCTGAGCTGACCTCCCACCCTTCCATGACTTCGATATGTGAACAAAATACTTGCGATATTTAAATCAACAGCTACATGTGAGAGTTTTCTTATGTTTTAATGAGCTCTATTCTGTACTCAAATTCAAGCTTGAAATGGAAAAATCAAATGAGTTCCTTTCCTTTGTGTTCTAGTTGAGAATTTGGCCTCTACTACCATCTACTACAAATTTCTCTTCACTGGTTAATATGCAAATAATAGGCCTATACGCTGGAAGATTAGCCTTAGAATCATAAAGTCATAGAGTGAGGGCTGCGGATGCTGGAGATCAGAATCGAAGAGTGTGGTGCTGGAAAAGCACAGCAGGTCAGGCAGCATCCGAGGAGCAGGAGAATCGAGGTTTCAAGCATAAGTCCTTCATCAGGAATTCAGTCCAGCCATTCCATGGCAAACGCAATCCCAAACTAAACTTGTCCCACCTGCCTGCTCCTGGCCCATATCCCTCCAAACCTTTCCTATTCATGTACTTAACCAAATATATTTTTGTGCATTGTAATTGTACCCATATCCACCATTTCCTCAGAATGTCCATTCCACTTAGTAACCAATCTCTGTGTAAAGAAATTGCCCTGATGTCTTTTTAAAATCTCTCTCCTTTCACCTTAAAAATATGCCCCCAGTCTTGATCAGCAAACTTATAAATAGGTCCAAACTCATCCCTCACGATAATGGTGACTTTCATCAGATCATTTCTCGTCATATATTAGGTAAACTCATAAAAGGTCCTCCGCTGGTAGCAATTAGTCCTGAAAATGCCCAGTGTATCCCAGATTGCCAGAAAGGGCGATGTATCTTAAACGTTTAAGTAACAGATAAAGTTGTTATTTCATGATGTAGTAATATGAATGGTGTTCACCACTATGATGGCAATACTGAATAAGTCAGATCAGAATGAAACTTGATAGACCAACATTTTATTTTTGCAATTTGGCTACTATGATGGTCAGTCACTAAACATATTCACATGAGATTGTCAATGGACTTTTAACTAAAGCACATGAGTTTATTCAACAAAAGAACAGGAATAAACAAAGCCATAAGATTATTAAGAATGACCTTATTCCAAGCAGCAAAAAGAAAGTTTCAACCACATTTCCCTGCAATATCCCTGATAGACACTCAACCCCACTGAGCTGAAAGTGCTAGAGAAGTTAATCAGATCATTGATCATAGATGGAAATGTGTTGCTGGAAAAGCGCAGCAGGTCAGGCAGCATCCAGGGAACAGGAGAATCGACGTTTCGGCATAAGCCCTTCTTCAGGAATGGGGAAAGTTTGTCCAGCAGGCTAAGATAAAAGGTAGGGAGGAGGGACTTGGGGGAGGGGCATCGGAAATGTGATAGGTGGAAAGAGGTCAAGGTGAGGGTGATAGGTCAGAGTGGGGTGGGGGCGGAGAAAATGTGTTGCTGGAAAAGCGCAGCAGGTCAGGCAGCATCCAGGGAACAGGAGAATCGACGTTTCGGGCATAAGCCCTTCTTCAGGAATGGGGAAATTTTGTCCAGCAGGCTAAGATAAAAGGTGGGGAGGAGGGACTTGGGGGAGGGGCGTCGGAAATGTGATAGGTGGAAAGAGGTCAAGGTGAGGGTGATAGGTCAGACTGGGGTGGGGGCGGAGAGGTCGGGAAGAAGATCTCAGGTTAGGAAGGCGGTGCTGAATTTGATGGATTTGACTGAGACAGGGTGGGGGGAGGGGGAAATGAGGAAACTGGTGAAATCTGAGTTCATCCCTTGTGGTTGGAGGGTTCCTAGCCGGAAGGTGAGGCGTTCTTCCTCCAACCGTCGTTTTGTTGTGGTCTGACGTTGGAGGAGTCCAAAGACCTGCATATCTTGGTGGAGTGGGAGGGGGAATTGAAATGTTGGGCTACAGGGTGGTTGGGTTGGTTGGTCCGGGTGTCCCAGAGGTGTTCTCTGAAACGCTCCGCAAGTAGCCGGCCTGTCTCCCCAATATAGAGGAGACATTGGAGACATTGCGGTCCTTGAAGAAGGAGGCCATCTGTGTTGTGCGTTTTTGGAACTGGTCCTCCTGGGAGCAGATGCGGCGGAGTCGAAGGAATTGGGAGAATGGGATGGCGTTTTTACATGGGGCAGGATGGGAGGAGGTGTAGTCCAGGTAGCTGTGGGAGTCGGTTGGTTTGTAGTAGATGTCCGTGTTGATTCGGTCGCCTGAGGTAGAAATAGAAAGGTCGAGGAAGGGGAGGGAGGAATCTGAGACTGTCCAGGTGAATTTGAGGTCGGGTTGGAAGGTGTTGGTGAAGTGGATGAACTGTTCAACCTCCTCGTGGGAGCACGAGGCGGCGCCGATACAGTCATCGATGTAGCGGAGGAAAAGGTGGGGGGTGGGGCCAGTGTAGTTGTGGAAGATGGATTGTTCCACATATCCTACGAAGAGGCAGGCATAGCTGGGGCCCATGCGGGTGCCCATGGCTACTCCTTTCGTTTGGAGGAAGTGGGAGGATTGGAAAGAGAAGTTGCAGTTACTTCGACTGACTGAACTGGTCCTCCTCACTTTCTCCTCATTGATCATAGAACCTCAAAGAACATTCCACCCAGACCCATCCCACTTCCCTATCACTATAACCCTGCATTTCCCATGGCTAATGCACGTAACCTATCTGAAAGCATGTGGGAAGGGACCATCGGAGGCTGAGGGGTGACTTTGTAGGGGGTTATAAAATCATGAGGGGCATGGATATGGCAAATATACAAGGTCTTTTCCCTGGGGTAGAGGAGTCCAGAACTAGAGGACATAGGTTTAGGGTGAGAGGGAAGAGATACAAAAGAAACCTATGAGGCAACTTTTTCACACGAGGGTGGTGCATATGTCGAATGGGCTGCCAGAGGAAGTGGTGGAGGCTGGTACAATTACAGCATTTAAAAGGTATCTGGAAGGGGATATGAATAGGAAGGCTTTAGAGGGATTGGGTCAAGATTAGAGTGGTGTTGAAAAAGCACAGCAGGTCAGGCAGCATCCGAGGAGCAGGAAAATCGACATTTTGGGCAAAAGCCCTTCATCAGGTAGAGAGATATGGGCCAAGTGCTGGCAAATGGGACTAGATTAATTTGGAATATCCAATTGGCATGGGCGAATTGGACCAAAGGTGTACATATGCTGTACATAACCTTGACTCTATGACTCTAATTGGAACTGATATTTTAAGTCCACTCTGAGTTTTCATTGAAACTCGAGTAAAGTATTACTTTTACCTTTACTTTAAAATTTCTTACTCAACTGACTCTGTTACAAAGCTACCTGCACATCCATTAAGTGATATGATTCTCCCTAGTACTGTTTCTCTGAGACACACAGACACAGGTTAATCCACTGATTTATCTCACTTAATTCCATGAAAAAAGGTCTCATTTTATTTTTCCCAACAAATTTGACTATGTTGATGCTGCTAAACAACACATCTAAGGGTACAGATCATTTCTTCTGGGCTGAATCTTATTCTGGCCATTGGTTGCTTCATCTCTCTCTCTAACAAATCAGATTAGATTACTTATAGTGTGGAAACAGGCCCTTCAGCCCAACCAGTCCACACCAACCCTCAGAAGAATAACCCACCCAGACCCACTGCCATGTGACTAATGCACCTATCACTATGGACAATTTAGCATGGCCAATTCACCTAACCTGCACATCTTTGGACTGTGGGAGGAAACTGGAGCACCTGGAGGAAACCCACGCAGGCATGGGGAGAATGTGTACACTCAACAGAGAGAGTCTCCTGAGGCTGGAATCGAACCAGGGATCCTGGTGCTGTGAGGTAGCAGTGCTAACCACAGGCCATTGGGGTAGGAACAGGAGAAAGCAAATCATTAGATAGCTGTTTCAAAGTGCAGGTGTGATGGGCCAAATGATCTTCTTATTTTGTCTGATTCTAATGATTCTGAGTTTACCTTTTCCTTGAGGATAAATGGGGAGAACTTTAAAATTAATAGTATTCTCTCTAATCTCACATTTTCCTTTAATGTAAGTGTGGGAACTGAGTGCACTTCACAGTTATGTCTTCAGGTTCTCTGGTTGTGTTAAATGGGGAAAAGGCTTCACTGTGATCCGGAACAGAATGGGAGCTTTGTACATTTCAATGACAGACAAATGAATTTACAGTCTACTCTAGTCTTTTTCTTTAGTCCACTGGGAACATTTGTACTTATTCTTGTTCGAGCTTCGCGACATGATCTAATAGCACTTAAAGCCTTCATCTACCAGTACACTAACCTCACAGCTGTCTTTTAACATTAAAATAACATTTGTGCATTAGGAAACTTCAGAAGATTTTTTTTATTTCCAATACTAAATGAAAAATTACGTTTGGAGCATGAACTGCGAATACTTAATGAATTTAATCTTCCGTCACAGCCTCAACTTTTCCTTATATTTATCAATGATTTTGGATGAAGCAATAGAGACTTGTATATTCAACTTTATTGATGACACCAAGTTAGGTAACACAGAACATATTACAGATGTTAACTGATATTTGCAAAGGGACGATAAAAGATTAAGTCCTAACGTCAAGATTACTCTGATGACACCTTCCAAACGCCTGACCTTCAACTCCTCAAAGGGCAAGAACAGCAGATGAGAACACCATAGCCCGCAAATACCCCACCAAGTCACACACCCATCTAACTTGGAACTGTATCCATCACTGTCATTAGGTCAAAGTTCCAGAAGCCCTAACTAATAGCACTATGGATCTACACACAGTGCACAGCTTCAGAAGTTCAAGAAAGCAGCTCACCATCACCTTCTCCAGGCATTTAAGGATGGACAGTCATTGCTGGCCAAATCCTACAGATGACCACATCCTCTGAATGAATAAAGAAAAACTGAGTGAGAAAAAGTGGCAGATCAAATTCAATATGGTCAAATGAAAGTTCACCTCTCTTTATCCTGAACCGACATAGATCGAAGTATTAATCTTGCTGGGACCTTGGAATTTTAAATATTTTCTTAACATTTTCACTTATCAGCCATGATTGAATGGCAGAGCAGACTCGATGGGCTGAATAGCCTAACATTTGCTCCTATGTCTTATGGGTGTTGCTGGCTGTGCAGTATGTATTGCCTTTCCCTAGCTACTTGATGAGGGAGCAGTGTTCTGAAAGCTTGTACTTCCAAATAAACCTGTTGGACTATACCCTGGTGTTGTGTGATTTTTAACTCTGTCCCTAATTGCCATTAGGTTACGTTCTTGAACTGCTGCAGACCACCTGCTGTGGATTGACCAACGCCGCTTTTAGGGAGGGAATTCCAGGATGTTAACTCCAAGATAGTAAAGAGACAGCAATATACTTCCAAGCCAAGATGGTGAGTAACTTGGAGATGAATTTGTAGTGGAGGTCTTCCTATGTATCTGCTGCCTTTGTCCTTCCAGATGGAGGCGGTAATGAGTTTGTAATGAGATGTTGAAGGATCTTTGATGAATTTCTGCTGTACATCTTGCACTGCTGCTGCTGAGCTTTGATGTTGGAGGGAAGGGATGCTAGTGGATGTGCCAATCAAGTGGGCTGCTTTGTCCTGGATGGTGTCAAACTTCTTGAGTGTTGTTGGAACTGCACTCATCCAGGCAAGGGAGTTCGAGGAGCGCTGGTTATGGAGGTGGGTATATAAAAGTTTGTCTTACTTACAGTTTTTGATGTTTGAAATGGTCTTGAAATACTGTTTGTTAAGAGTATGAATTCTCCTGAGGATGTAGTACAGAGTGGGTCCTTTTGCAATTCTGAGAGAGTGTGGCCCTCAGCTGAGGCAGGGTTGACTGTAGAGAGGTTAGGTGCCGGTGCATGGCTGCGAGCGAGGAGTGGAGGATCTTGAAGGAGAACCGTTGCTGGTGTTTTTGAATCTGTAGTCTGTACTGTTTGTTCTGTTCGGGTCGGAACTCTGCTGGTTTAAAGGTGGTCCGGAGTCCGTGTGGGATGAGTTGGTTATGGAGGCAGGCACTGAGGAAGCAGATGTGGCTGTGGTGGCAAGTCTGTATCAGGACATGGTTGAAGAGCTTCAGGGCAGAGGAGATTACCTGGGCGTTGAGGTAAGAGAGAGACTCCCTGAGATTCTTGTAGAGAGAGGCAAGCATCCTTGCAAGAAGATTCGCAGTAGGGTTAAAATCAACTAGGTAAAAACGAGGACTGCAGATGCTGGAAACCAGAGTCTAGATTAGAGTAGTGCTGAAAAAGCACAGCAGGTCAGGCAGCATCCGAGGAGCAAGGAAATCGACATTTCGGGCAAAAACCTCTTTTCCTGATGAAGGGCTTTTGCCTGAAACGTCGATTTTCCTGCTCCTCGGATGCTGCCTGACCTGCTGTGCTTTTCCAGCACCACTCTAATCTAGACTCTGGTTTCCAGCATCTGCAGTCCTCGTTTTTACCCAGGCAAGGGAGTTACTCACCTCAGTGTTCCGAGCCTCAAGCATGTTCTTATAACTATTGTGTTTATGTGGTAAGACCAGTTGAGTTTCAGGTCAATGATAACCCCAAGGATGTTGATAGTGAGGGATTCAGTGGTGATAACACCATTTAATGATGAAGAGGTGGGAGTTAGATAATCTCTTGTTGGAGATGATCATTGCTTAGCATTTGTGTGGCATGAATGTTCCTTGCCACTGTCAGCCCAAGCCTGAATATTGTCCAGATCTTGATGTATTTGAACATAGACTGCTTCAGTATTTGAGGAGTTGTGAATGGTGCTGAACATTGTGTAATCATTGGTTAATATCCCTACTGCTGGGGGGAAGGTCAATGATGAAGCAGTTGAAGATGGTTGGGTCTTGAACACGACCCTGAGGAACTCCTGCAGAGATGTCCAGGAGCTGAGATGACTGACCTCCAACAACACCAACTATCTTCTGAGATGCCAGGTATGACTCTAACCAGCGGAGAGTTTGCCCCTGAAGCCAATTGATTCTGGTCTTGCTTGGGATCTTTGATACAATGTATAGTCAAATGTGGCCTTGATGTCACGGACTGTCACTTTCACCTCATCTCTGGAAATCTGCTCTTTTGTCCATGTTTGAACCAAGGCTGTAATGGGGTCAGGAGCTGAGTGACATTGGCGGAGCCCAAACTGGGCGTCACCGAGCAGTTTTTGCTGAGCAGGTGCTGCATGATAGTGCTATTGATGACACCTTCCATCACTTTACTGATGATGGAGAGCAGACTGATGGGGTGGTAATTGACCAAGTTGATTTGTCCTGCTGTTTATAGACAGGACATACCTGAGCAATTTTCCTCATGGTCAGGTAGATGTCAGCGTTGTAACTGTACTGGAACAGCTTAGCTAAGGAAGCAGCAAGTCTTCAATACTATTGCTGGAATGTTGTCAGGGACCATAGCCTTTGCAGTGTCCAGTGTCTTCAACTGTTTCCTGATATCTGATGTGTGGGGCTCCCCCACTATTGAGGATGGATTATCTGTGGAGCTGCCTCCTCCAGTGAGTTGTTTAATTGCCCACCACCATTCACGAGTGGATGGAGCAGGACTGGAATCACTTAGCTCTGCATATTACTTGCTACTTATGCTGTTTGACAAGCAAGTAATCCTGTTTGGTAGCTTCACCAGGTTGACACCTCATTTTCAGGTATACCTGATGCTTCTCCTGGCATGCCCTCCAACACTCTCCATTGAACCAGGTTTGATCCCCTGGCTTCATGGTATTGCTTGAGTGGAGGACATATCGGGCCATGAGGTTACAGATTGGGCTGAAATACAAGTCTGCTGCTGTTGATGACCCACAGCACCAAATAGATGCCCAGTTTTGATTTAAGACCATAAGACATAGGAGCGGAAGTAAGGCCATTCGGCCCATCGAGTCCACTCCGCCATTCAATCATGGCTGATGGGCATTTCAACTCCACTTACCCGCATTCTCCCCGTAGCCCTTAATTCCTTGTGACATCAAGAATTTATCAATTTCTGCCTTGAAAACATTTAGCGTCCCAGCCTCCACTGCACTCTGTGGCAATGAATTCCACAGGCCCACCACTCTCTGGCTGAAGAAATGTCTCCGCATTTCTGTTCTGAATTTACCCCCTCTAATTCTAAGGCTGTGCCCACGGGTCCTAGTCTCCTCGCCTAACGGAAACAATTTCCTAGCGTCCACCCTCTCCAAGCCATGTATTATCTTGGAAGTTTCTATTAGATCGCCCCTTAATCTTCTAAACTCCAATGAATACAATCCCAGGATCCTCAGCCGTTCCTCATATGTTAGACCTACCATTCCAGGGATCATCCGTGTGAATCTCGCTGGACATGCTCCAGTGCCAGTATGTTCCTCCTGAGGTGTGGGGACCAAAACTGGACACAGTACTCCAAATGGGGCCTAACCAGAGCTTTATAAAGTCTCAGTAGCACAAC
>NC_057720.1:9152831-9173051 GCF_004010195.1 Chiloscyllium plagiosum
TCCCTGACTCCAGTGACTTTTGAAAGATCTCAACCAACACCTCCGCTATTTCCTCAGCCACTTCCTTCAGAACTCTAGGATGTAACCCATCAGGGCCAGGAGATTTATCAATTTTAAGACCTTTTAGCTTTTCTAGCACTTTCTCTTTTGTAATGGCAACCATACTCAACTCAGCCCCCTGACTCCCTTTAATTGTTGGGATATTACTCATGTCGTCCACTGTGAAGACTGACGCAAAGTACTTCTTAAGTACTGCTCAAAGTCTGTCCCATTAACACAGTAATATTGCCACACAACATGATGGAGGGTATTCTCAATGTAAAGGTGGGACTCTTCTCCACAAGGACTGTGCTGTGGTCACTCTTACTGATACTGTCATGGACAGATGTATCTGCAGTTGGCAGATTCGTAAGGACAAGGTCAAGTATGTTTTTTCCCTCTTATTGGTTCCCTCACCACCTGCCACAGACCCAGTCTAGCAGCGATGTCCTTTTGGACCTGACCACCTTGATCAGTAGTGCTGCTGCCGATCCACTCTTGGTGGTGGGCATTGAAATCCCCCATTCTGGATTAGTGGTGCTGGAAGAGCACAGCAGTTCAGGCAGCATCCAAGGAGCTTCCCTCACCACCAGACGCTTGGAGGAAGAACGCCTTATCTTCCGCCTCGGAACACTTCAACCATAGGGCATCAATGTGGACTTCAACAGTTTCCTCATTTCCCCTTCCCCCACCTCACCCTAGTTCTAAACTTCCAGCTCAGCACTGTCCCCAGTGCTACTTGTCCTACCTGCCTATCTCCTTCCACCCTCTCCTCCCTGACCTATCACCTTCATCCCCTCCCCCACTCACCCATTGTACTCTATGCTACTTTCTCCCCACCCCCACCCTCCTCCAGCTTATCTCTCCATGCTCCAGGCTCACTGCCTTTATTCCTGATGAAGGGCTTTTGCCCGAAACGTCTAAAGATTTCGAAGCTCCTTGGATGCTGTCTGAACTGCTGTGCTCTTCCAGCACCACTGATCCAGAATCTGGTTTCCAGCATCTGCAGTCATTGTTTTTACCTCATTGAAATCCTTGAGGAGAAAGTGAGGTCTGCAGATGCTGGAGATCAGAGCTGGAAATGTGTTGCTGGAAAAGCGCAGCAGGTCAGGCAGCATCCAGGGAACAGGAGAATCGATGTTTCGGGCATAATTCCTGAAGAAGGGCTTATGCCCGAAACGTCGATTCTCCTGTTCCCTGGATGCTGCCTGACCTGCTGCGCTTTTCCAGCAACACATTTCCACCTCATTGAAATCCCCCACCCAGAGTACATGTTATTGACCTTGCCAACCTCAGTGCTTTCTCCAATTAAGATGCCCTGATTCATCAGTCATGGAAGGACAGTGTGTACTAATCAGCAGGAGATTTCCATAACCATGTTTAACCTGAAGCCATGAGACTTTGGAGTCCAGAGTGAGTGTTCAGGTCTCCTAGGGTAACACTTTCCTGACTGAATGCCACTGTGCCACCACTGTGAAGGGCAGGTCGTGCCTCACAAACCTTATTGAATTCTTTGAAAAGGTGACGAAGGAGGTTGATGAGGGGAAAGCGGTAGATGTGGCATATATGGATTTTAGTAAGGCGTTTGATAAGGTTCCCCATGGTAGGCTACTGCAGAAAATACGGAGATATGGCATTGAGGGTGAGTTGGAGGTTTGGATTAGGAATTGGCTGGATGGAAGAAGACAGAGGGTAGTAGTTGATGGCAAAGTTTCTTCATGGAGTGCCGTCACTAGCGGTGTTCCGCAAGGATCTGTTTTGGGACCATTGCTGTTTGTCATTTTTATAAATGACCTGGAAGAGGGGTTAGAAGGTTGGGTGAGCAAGTTTGCGGATGACACAAAAGTCGGAGGAGTTGTTGACAGTGAGGAAGCATGTGGCAGGCTACAGCAGGATATAGAGAAGCTGCAGAGCTGGGCAGAAAGGTGGCAAATGGAATACAATGTAGCTAAGTGTGAGGTGACTCACTTTGGGAAGAATAACAAAAAGAATGGGTACTGGGCTAATTGTCGGATACTTGGTAGTGTGGATGAGCAGAGGGATCTTGGTGTCCATGTACACAGATCTCTGAAAGTTGCCACCCAGGTAAATAGTGCGGTGAGGAAGGCATATGGCGTACTGGCTTTTATTGGTAGAGGAATGTTTTCATTAGAGAAAATAAGGTTTAGGGGTGACTTGATTGAGGTGTACAAGATGATTAGGGGGTTAGATAGGGTCGACAGTATGAACCTTTTCCCGCGTATTGAGTCGGGTATTACAAGGGGGCATAGCTTTAAATTAAGGGGGGTAGATATTGGACTGAAGTTAGGGGTAGGTTCTTCAGTCAGCGAGTCGTAAGTTCATGGAATGCCCTGCCAGTAGCAGTGGTGGACTCTCCCTCTTTATGGGCATTTAAGCGGGAATTGGATAGGTATATGGAGGATAGTGGGTTAGTATAGGTTAGGTGGGCTTGGATCGGCGCAACATCGAGGGCCAAAGGGCCTGTACTGCGCTGTATTCTTCTATGTTCTATGTTCTATGTTCTACTAGGTCTGTCCTCCTGTTGGGACAGGACGTATCCAGGGATAGTGATGGTGGTGTATGGGACATTGTCTGTAAGGTATGATTCTGGGAGCATGACTATGTCAGGCTATTGTTTGACTTGTCTTCGAGACAGCTCTCCCAATTTTGGCACTAGCCCCAAGATGTTAGTGAGGAGGACCCTGCACGGTCAACAGGGCTGTTTCTGCCATTAATTTTCCTGGTGCCAAGGGCAATGTCAGGTGATCCATCTTGTTTCATTTCTTTGAGATATTGTCCTGATTGATACAACAGAGTGTCTCGTTAGGCCAATTCAGAGAGCAGTTGAGAGTCAACCACATTGCTGTGGGTCTGGAGTCACATGTAGGCCAGACATGATGAGATTGTCAGATTTCCTTTACTGCAGGATATTTATGAGCCAGATGGGTTTAAGTTTATGTACAAACATCACAAAGAACTAATGGGGAGATGTATATCTAATTTTAAAGCTAAATAAAGGTTGTGTTTGGCTGAAGGAGGTTGAATCCAAATGGGATGGACATTAGACAATACTCACATTTTGAAGTATTGTGTTTACATCAGGGAATACATTCTGAAGGGCATATTGGTTTTTTTTAATCAGTCACTGTCTCTGTTTAACGGAGTCACTATAGTCAGTTGGATGGTGCGTATGCTATACAACATCATCTGTAAGGACAGAACCAAACTATTTAAGTCTATAATATCATTGCCTTTTAAATCATGTTGTAAATATATTTCAAGATATTTGGCTAAAGAAAATAAACAGTGTGATATATGTTATTGAGACTAATACATTATGCAGGTAATTCTGCTATTATGCAGTTGTTGCATTCTCATGTGACCCCACACTGCTCAAAAATCACACAATACAAAGTGTTGGAGATGTAATTGCACTATGGCCAACACACACTTTAAAAATTCGAGTTTTAGAAAAAGCGTTCTCTGTTCACCCAATCGCGTTATAGCCAATTTGCGTTAACAACAGACATGTTATAGCAGGATTACTTGTAAAGCATAAAAGGGAATCACTTGAAAACAGAAGAGTTGGAAACTGTTTCTCCTGAAGTTCAGAACTTGGGCCACAGGCGTTAAGAATGAGACTTTTAACTGAGAGAGAGAATGAGACGAAGATTCGGGGTAATGCCACACAAAAGGCAAATTCTACAATTTGTAGAAATCTACAATTCTCTCCCCAAAAGATCAAACAAGTGTTAAAAAAGGATCAAAGGATCTTTTGGTAGTCGAAGTGTGATAGTGAGTAGACTCAATGTGGAACAGGCTCAATGGGCTGATTGGTCTCCACTTCTCCATCTGCTGCTGTACCTGCCTTAACCAAATGGAGCATGCTCTCAGGGAGCCCTGTAAATAACCACACACTCTAGAAAACTCTTACAAATATCAATGGAGCTCCCTATACTAATTTCCAAAAGATAGTCTCAACCATTTATTAAAGCTGCCCCACCATAGCAGATATGAAATGTTTAATCAATGCATAAACCAAAAAAATGTACATAGCATGGGTTAAGAAAAATAACAATGGAATGGAGTGCAAAGTTCTCAAGTAACTACAAACATGATGCATGATATTTCTGTCCCAGACATACGTGGATAATTCTGGAGACCCCACATCAACAAAGGGACTTAATATGACCATGTAAGATTGCACAATGTATTATATCAACACATCTTTCTCTACAGTCATGCTGTTATGAACACTCAGAGCTACAAGAGATCAATTCGCGTTGCAAATCTAATATCAAAACTTTTCAAGAGTCTGGGGAGAGCTACCAGGATGGAAAATACATTAGATGGTAGACCTTGAAATATTGGATGTATTTTGATTTAATTTTCGAACAGGTTGTTTATCATTTTCAGATTTAAATGTTGCTACATCTGCACAACCAATTTTGTCAGGCACAAAGACAGGAAAACATATTGTTCTATTTCATTTGTAGGGAATGAGCTTTCTGAACACAAAGAGCAATGTGTTGAGAATTCTTTCATTTTAAACGTAGGTTTTAAAAATCCTTGCAAGTAGATAACTGCATCCACATCAAATATCCAACAATGTTACAGAATTTTACAGCACAAAGGTGACCATTTAGCCCATTATGTCAGTGACAGCACTTTGGAAAAATTATCCAATTTGTCCCGTTCCCTGCTCTCTCTCTGCAGACTGCTTTTTTCTTCCTTTTGAGTACACAATAAATCCTCTGTTGAAAGCTAACATTACTCCTGCCAATGATTCAGGCAACGCATCCCAAAAGTTTCCCATTGTCTTATAAAATTACATTGAATTTGTATCAAAGGATCCAGACATTCAACCCCAGTAGTGGTACCAGTCTATTATGCACTCCACGAATCCTTTCCCACCCCATTAATTCCCAACCCTATCAATGTGTCCTTCTATTACTTTCTCCTTGATGCACTTTCCTAGCTTTCCATGAAATATATCTGGGCTATTTGCCTCAGGCGCTTCTTGTGATAACAAGTTCCATATTTTCACCACTCTCTACACTCTACACCACACTCACTGTGGGGCGGCACAGTGGCTAGCACCGTTGCCTCACATCACCAGGGACCTGGGTTCGGTTCCTGCCTTGGGCGACTATCCATGTGGAGTTTGTGCATTCTCTCTGAGTCTGTGTGGGTTTCCTCTCTATGTTCCAGTTTCCTCCCACAGTCCAAAGATGTGCAGGTCTGGTGATTGGTCATGCTAAATTGCCAATAGTATTAAATGCATTAGTCAGACGGAAATGGATTTGGATGGGTTATTCTTCAGAGGATCAGGGTGGACTTGTTGGGCCGGAGAGCCTGGTTCCACACTGTAGGGAATCTAATCTAGGAGGAGGTGATGCCTAGTGGTACTATCGCTGGACTCTTAATCCAAACATCCAGGTAATGGTCTGGGGTCCTGCGTTCAAATCCTACCATGGCAGATGGTGAAAACTGAATTTGATAAATATCTGGAAATAAGAGTCTAATGATGACCATGAATCCATTACCAATTGTTGGGAAAAATCCATCTGGTTCTCTCTGTCCTTTAGGGAAGGAAACTGCCATCCTCAGCGGGTCTACATGTGACTCCAGACCTACAGCAATGTGATTTATTCTTAACTTCCCTCTGGGCAATAAATGCTGGCCTAGCCAACAATGCCCTCATCCAGTGAATGAATTAAACCTCTCTACTGCCATTTCTTCATCAGGATGATGAGTCTCATCTGCCGTGTCATAGGGAGCTGGGAACTTTCCAGACCAAAACTAACTGAACAGCAGCATCACCTTCTCAAGGGCAACTGTCTGGTCAGTCAGTCAACACCCACATTGCCCACAAAAGAAAGATCCCTGGAGTGAATGTGTTTCAGTGACATGGGCGGGCTAGCGTTCTGGGAGATGCAGTGACTCGGGTATCCCACAAAGAATGTTGAGATCAGCCACCATGACTGATCTGCACTAAGCTGCTGTGATACTAAATAAAGTATCAAATCTTGGGTAGCAGCCCGAAGCAATTTGAGCAGTGTAGCCGAGTGAATCGCTTGTTTTATTTATATAAAGGAACAGATCCTGTCTTTGATCAAAGGATCAAATTGATTTTCTTCTTTGATTTTTGTCAGCAGCATCATTCCTTTAATCGAGAAGAGATTTGCACATTCTGAAGAGTCATACATTCCTTACAGGTGTACAAAGTGCTTCTACATTCTCAGTTACAGATTGTATTCATTACCTGTAGTTTTACTTTTCATTGAGTGGATGTGTGAAGAATTGTTAAGTTTTTCTTGGACCTGGCAATGGAACAGTAATTGAGGTGCTGGTTGTGACAACAAAGGAGTTAAAAGCAGAAAGTGTTTGAAGTATCTTGAAGGTTCTTTGAAATGCTAATGTTTGATGATAATCAGAGTTTCCATATCTGTCTCTGTTCTGAGACAGATTGCACTGACGCTGCAGTAGACTTCAACGAGGATAGATTTGTTGGAAATTTGGAGCAACAGCTGTCAATTCAGCCCCTTGTGCCTGCTCCCTTATTCAACTAAATCCTTCCCGAATTTTGTTTTAGCATCATCCATCCAATTTGTTTCCAATTTGTTCTTAAACCAAACTGCCAAGCTGAAATTTCCAATTGACCCCTTCAGATTTGAAATTCTCTTCTTAGATACCAAGCCATGGCGATGTCAAATCTTGACAACCACAGCATCAAGGGGAATTTTAACAAAAAAAAACCCGAAGTACTGCAGAAGCTGGAAATCAGAAGTTGCTGGGAATACTCAGCAAGTGTGGCAACATCTGTGGAGAGAGAAACAGGGGTCAACGTTTCGAGTCCAGTGATTCTTCTTCGAAGCTTTCTCTCCACAGATGCTGCCAGACCTGCTGAGTTTTCCCGGCAGTTTCTGCATTTTTGATGCAAGGAATATTTCATTGTTCATGATTTCATCAGAGAGAAGGCTGGATTTTACAGCAGCAGGTCGATAGGCTGCATTTACCCCATCATGGTGTATTTTACCACAGTGTGGTAAAATACAGTGTGATGAACGTATGGAATCATAGAGATGTACAGCACGGAAACAGACCCTTCAGTCCAACTTGTCTATGCTGACCAGGTATCCCAACCCAATCTAGTCCTGTGTGCCAGCACCCAGCCCATATCCCTCCAAACTCTTCCTATTCATACATCTATCCAGATGCCTTTTAAATGTTGCAATTGTACTAGCCTCCATCACTTCCTCTGGCAGCTCATTCCATACATGTTCCACCTTCTGTGTGAAAAAGTTGCCCCTGAGGTCTCTTTTATATCTTTCCCCTCTCACCCTAAACCTATGCTTTCTAGTTCTAGATCCCCCCCCATCCAGGGAAGAGGCATTGTCTATTTATCCTATCCATGCCCCTCATGATTTTATAAACCTCTATAAGGTCACCCCTCAGCCTCAGATGCTCCAGGGAAAACAGCCCAAGCCTATTCAACTTTTCCCTGTAGCTCAAACCCTCCAACCCTGGCAACATCCTTGTAAATCTTTTCTGAACCCTTTCAAGTTTCACAACATCTTTATTTGTGAGATGTTTTGTTTGCCAGCTGGCCTAGCATTTATTGCTCATCCCTAGATGACAGAGATACATACAGTCATACAGCAGCTACCTGTTTGAACTGCTACAGTAATGATGGTGCCAGCATTACATCTTCATCACAGCAGTGTCCAAAATTGGATAAGGCCAGCAAGTGTGGAAATATCCACTTTGAACAGATTCATTAACAAGCTACTGTGCTCCTTAATGAGCCAATTGTCTGTAAGTTTTGCTGTCTACTGTATTTTCCAGGTGTTAGATGTGTGAAGGTTGAGGGTTTATTCTGTCAAATATGATGAAGGAGATGCAAGGGTGGGAGAAATCACTAGTCGCCACGACCATGGACGAATGTTCCTGCAATTCTGCAGGTGAAGGAGAGATGAGTCCACACTTTATTTAAACATTTTTCAGCTTCTTTCAGACATCGATTAAACTTACAGAGAAATTAAAAGAACAGAGACGCTTTAAATTTGTAGCCATTACTGACTTGCTGTTTGGATCTCTATGCTGTACCGGCGTATACACCCAATTGGCAATGTGACACCCCCACACCCAGTCATTAGCCCTGCTGCCAGAGAGCCAGGAATTGACCATCCAGCCCATGGTTAGCCATGCTGAGATGATGGAGTGCGAGTCAGAGACACCACTCAGCTCATATGCTACTACCTCATTCCACCATAAGACCTAACTAACTGTAGACCTAACCTGTTCCTCCAAGAGACATCACTATGCCTAACTCTAACCCGGAACCTAACCCTATCGCTACCTCTCCCATTCCAGTGAGAGACATAACTAAGCTGAACCGTAACCAGAAGCCAAATCCTAGCCCTAATCCTAACCCAGCCCAAAGACTAACCTAGTCCTACCCCAACCCCAACCTAAACCCTACTGAACCCATCTGTAGCCCTCACCCTAACCTTAGCCCCTCAGAACCCACACCATAACCATGACCCAGTCCTTAGGCCTAATCCTAACCCTAATCCTCACCACAATCCTAACCCTAGCCCTAACCCTTCCCTGAAGAAGGTTTCCTGAAGAAGGGCTCATTACCGAAACATCGATTCTCCTGCTCCTTGGATGCTGCCTGACCTGCTGCGCTTTTCCAGCAACACATTTTCAGCTCTATTCCTAACCCTAGCCCTAACTCTAGCCGTAATCCTAATCCTAACCCTAGCCCTAGCTCTAACCCTTCCCTTACCCAAACCTTAACTATAACTCTCACCCTAAATCTAACTCTAACCCTCACCTAAACCCTAGTTTATCAACTCAATTTGAATCTGATACTTTTACAGAAACACTGGAGATCCTTCCCCACTGACCTTCAAACTAAGTTTGAGGCATCCTTTTTGTTCACCTCAGACAGAGTTCCAGTTTAGAGTGTCATCTGGATGATGGCATCTCTGATAGTGCACATCAATGTCATGATGCCTGAGGTCATGATGGTCAACAGGTCATGATGGCATTTTAAGCTTGTCGTGGGGCACTGGTGGGTAGGTTGGACTCCACTCAGGACGAAAGTTGACAGCCAGCAGTCTGTTAAGAAGCGTACCATGCAATAATGGTGGACTGTAGGACTAATGGGACTTCTGCCCCTCTGTGAGATGATGTCCCAGCTTCTGCAGCACCGTAGCCTGATTGTGGACAGTACTAGGACTGCAAGGCAACCCAAAAAGAAGATCCAATGGATATCCAGACACAGATAAGTCAGAAACATGGTTCCGAGCGAGTTCGAACATCTTCAGAAGGTGTTGATGCAAAAGGGTGGGCTTAAAAGTCTATTCGGGGAGAAAGGAACAGGTGCACTATCTTCTTGAGAGGAATCCATCCCAATGTAAATACTGTTCCCTCCTGCTGTTTTGTCCATATTTTAAAAAAATGGCTGTCCATCTCTCATGCCAACCTTGCCATAGTAAGGGAAAATAATGTTGGAGATGATTTAGCTTTCAACAAATACAATTTACCCACAATTATTTATTTAAACGTGCCAGGCAAGCTGGCTATGTTAAGGGGGTCAGCCAGGTTGTCAGTGTAGTACCTTGGGGCTATTTTACATGCCCCACCTTCATAAACACACACAAAAGATCCAATCCCAGATCCCATAGTGGACTCAAGTCTGTAATCATTATAAGCCAAGAAATATCTTTAGGAACATTGAAAATCAATACTCAAGGTCAAACAACTTACTAAGATATGGTTCAGCTCCATGGTGGGCATGAAGCAGAGTGAAGGTGCCCTTATGTGGTTAGTTTAGACATAGTGCTGCTCAAATAGGAAAGAGTCTTGAGAGACCTGAAGAGAGGTAGGTATTTCAATTCCCAGCTGAAAAAAAATGAATGCTCAGTATTAGATAACATGTAGATAGTATGGCAAAACTATCTGCAATCTGATCGATACTGTCTGTGGGTAATCTAATTGATGTGGCAACAAGAGTGAAAATTGCTTTTGTTAAGGACAATGTAAAACGTATGATTACAGATCACTGCAATTTTATTTTTGTAGAATGATCACTGCTCATTTTCTGTGAAATGGATACTAAAATATCTCAAATTATGACTGGAATGCTGAAGGAGGGTCACTGAGAGTCACTGAAGGAGGGTCACTGAGAGTCACTGAAGGAGGGTCACTGAATGTTGCTGAAGGAGGGTCACTGAGACTCACTGATGAAGGGTCACATGAGCATTGATGTTGTCAATATAAATTACAAATGAGGCATTAAATAACAGATGAGACAAAGATAGATCTCACAGATTTGCTGAAATACTTTCAGCCACAAAGTCTTTCCAGCTGCTGAACCCCTGAACAGTTAGTCAGTGACAGTCCCAACTAACAGGAGTTCCATGGATGTGAGAGGAAACCCACACAGACATGGAGAGAACATGCAAACTCCACACAGACAGTCTCTGAGGGTGAAATCAAACCCAGACCCTGGCTCTATGAGGCAGCAGTGCTAACCACTGAACCACAGTGCCACATGGATGATGCCCATTCAGAGAACCAGTGCAAACATAATGGGACAAATAGCCTTCACCTGGACTGTAACAAATCCATGATTCTGACATGAAATTTTGTACATTGGTTTTCTATTTGGTGTTTAGTTGATTTGCTGGTCTTCACTGAGATCATAACAAAAAGACCATGATCAGTGCAATGAGCCCATTGTACAAGAGAATAGGTTTATTAATAATCTGACTTTTTTGGCGAGAACTTCAGAAGAAACAATAAGAAATGATGCAGAAGTTGGGAACAAAACATGGGATCAATGTTGTTGCCAAAGAATATGGTCACTCCCACAAAATATACGAATAACAATAATTTACATTTGCAAAATAACCTTAAGACAATAAAACAGCCAAAGGAGGGAGTCAAAATTGTAAATTTTATCTCCTAACTCTACAACCTCCAACACCTAGAAAGACAAGAATAACAGATACATGGGTACACCACCACTTGCAAGTTCACCTCCCAGCCACTCACATCCTGACTGGGAAATATATTGCCATTCCTTCACTGTCACCGGGTCAAAATCCTGGAATTTCTTCCCTAGTGGCATGGAGCACCAACCCACAGCAGGTGGACTGCAGCGGTTCAAGAAGGCAGCTCACTACCACCTTCTCAAGGGGCAATTATGGACGGGCAAGAAATGTTGGTACAGCCAGCGATGCCCACATCCCACAAGTGAATGTATAAAAAAAACACAACCCACAAATTCCCCTCCAAGCCACAAACAACGATGATTTTTTTTTTGGTAAAATATTACTAGGATTACTAGGATGTTGACGTCTCTGGTGAGGCCAAAGTTTATGTCCCATCCCTGCTTGCACCTTGAGAAGGTGGTGGGGAGCTCCCTTCTTGAACTACTGCTGCCCATTTGGTGCAATAGTTGCTGCGCACAAAAGTTGGAGTCCCAGAAAAATTAGTCCTCACTCATTAATTATGTAACAAACTTCAAAGCTGGTGACTTCAACCAAGCCAAACTCAAGATTGTGCTACCAAGACACCATCAACGCATCTCCTGCCCCAACACAAGTCAGAACGTCCCTGACTATTGCCATACAGCTTTCAAAGATGTCTACTACTCCATTCCCCACCCACATTTTGATAAATCAATTGATCAGACTGCACTCCTTCTCCCAGCATGCATGGAGAAAGTGAAGTGTGAGTACAGCAAGTCATATAGTGCTGGTCTGATGTAATAGATGAGTTTCTACATGACTGCTTGGAGTCCCTGGACTGGGTCATATGCAAGAGCTCAGCGGCCAACCTAACTGAATATGCCATTACTGTCACAGACATCATCCGTGAGTATGTAAAAGTTAATCTGAGTGTTTCCCAACCGGAAACCAGGGATAAACTAGAAAAGTGCCAGTCCTAGCGAAGTTCTGGTCTGAGCGGTACAAGTCAGGCGACCCTGACCTAGACAGGAAACCAAGGACAATCTTCACAAAGCCATCAGGGATGCCAAGAGACAATACCAGAATAGAGTCCCAGTCTAACCACACGGATACATGTTGCCTGTGACAAGGCTTACATGATGTAAGGGGCGACAAATCAAAGTCGAGTCAAATCACTGAGAATACACCCCTCCCACATGAGCTCAATGCATTCTACGTTCATTTTGAACAGAAGGTCAGTGAAATGATGTCACCTGCCTGGATAATCTCAGGTGAACCGGAACCCACCATCACTGTCACAGACATGAAGTCGGCCTTCTTGAGAGTGAGCCCATGGAAAGTGACTGGCTGGCTGCAGTCCTGTGCAGACCAGTTGGTGGGAATACTCACTGACACCTTTAACCTCTCCTTCGTCTGATGTGAGGTTCCCACCTGCTTCAAGAAGACCACCATCATCCCGGTGCCAAAGAAAAATCAGGCAATGTGCCTGAATGACTACCACCTGGTGGCTCCGACCACCATCGCTAGGAAATGTTTCAAGAGGTTAGTCATGTCGCACATCAACTCCAGCCTCCCAGATTGTCTTGATCCACTACAATTTACTTACCGTTGCAATAAGTCTGCAGTAGGTGCTATCTCCTACGCCCTAGACTCATCCCTGGAATATCTAGATAACAAGGATACCTTCGTCAGACTTTGCGTTATTGGCTTTACCTCAGCCTTCAACAGCATAATTCCAACCAAACTCATCTCCAAACTCCAAGACCTAAGACTCTGCAGCCCTGTCTAGATCCTTGACTGGATCCTTGACTTCCTGACCCACAAACTGCAATCAGTAAGATTAGGTAACAACACCTCTTCCACAATAATCCTCAACACTAGTTCCCACAAAGCTGTGTACTCACCCCTCACTATAGTCATTATACATGCATGGCACTCACTACATTTACAAATTTGCTGATGACACTACCATACTGGCTCAGATCTCAAACAATGATGAGCCAAAGTGTAGGAAGAGGATAGACAGCTTCATGAGATGGTGTAAAGACAACAATCTCTCCCACAATGTCAGCAAAATGAAAGAGCTGGTCATCGATTTCAGGAAGTGGAGTGGAGGACTGGTCATCAACTTTGGGATGTGGAGTGGAGGACATGCCTATGTGTATATCAATGGAGGTGGATGAGAGCTTCAAGTTCCTGGGAGTAAATAGCACCAACAATCTGCCTTGGTCCATCCCCGTCAATGCTGTAGTCAAGAAAGCACACCAATGCCTCAACTTCCTCAGAAGACCAAGGAAAATCAGCATGTCCACAATGACTCTGATCAATTTTGATAGATATACCATAGAAAGCATTCTAGCCACATGCATCACAATTCAGTATGCCAACTGCTCTTGGAATCTATAGATCGCTGTGAACGCAGCTCAGCGCATTACAAAAACCAGCCTTCCATCCATTGACTCCATCTGCACTTCCTGCTACATCAGGAAAGCAGCCAACATCAACAAAGACCCCTCCCATCCCAGTTATACTCTCTCCCACACTCTTCCATCGGATGAAAGATGCTAAAGTTTGAAAACATGTACTAACAGATTCAAGAACAGCTTCTTCCCCACTTAAATCAGACTTACGAATGCCCCTCTCATAGATTCAAATTGATCTTTCTCTGCAACTTCTCTGTCGCTATAACACTGCATTCTGCATTCTGTTCTATTACCCCGATGCATTTACGTATGGAATGATTTGTCTGGACAGCATGCAAAACAATACTTTTCACTGTATCCTGATACATGTGGCAATAATAAATCAAATCAAATCAACTTGATGAACCTTTTACATGCCCATCCAATCGAACAAGTGAGGTGTAACAATACAGTGACCTGGTGAATGGATTTCAGCTAAGTTCCTGGCACAGAAAGAAGGAAAGGAAGAGAACTGGGAGTGGATTAGATAATGTTCTGTGGAGCCAGAAGCTGTTCCTGGTATGTTTACAATTTATGTAGGGCTCCTAATTTATGCATTATGGAATTACTCTGAATTATGAATTCCAATCCAAGATTCCACATTAAGATTATGCTTAAGAATTCAAGATGCAAATATTGACAAATACTTATTATTTTATATTGTACAGTATTGTGTCTGACGTGCATAGAAATTGACTTACAAATGTACATAGGAACAGAATCCGATTGTAACCCGGGGACTGCCTGAAAATGTTTGTGTTTGTTTTTATCTGGTGGTGGCTGCTTACTGAGCTGAACCTGCAAACAGGGCGCCTGAATTTGTCAGGGTCTCCCTGCATAATGGTCTTAATGGCCCCTCGGTAGCAGAGGTCAGAGCTCGAAATATTCATCAAAAAGTTGTCTGGTGCAATCTTGGATTGTCCACATTCCTGGTAACTTTGGCACACTGTACCTGTTGCGCCAAAACCAGGGCTTGTGCCTTTTTCTTTCGCTAGTCATCCATGGGATGTGGACATCGCTGTTCAGGCCAGTATTTGTTGCCCTGTCCTTGAACTGAGTGACATTACTGTGGGTTAAGCAAGGATAATATGACTATAAGAACGTATGAAACAGGAACAGGAATACGCCATTCGGCACCTCAAGCCTGCTTTTCCATTCAACAGGATCGTGGCTGATCTGATATTCCTTGCATTCACTTTTCCCTATCCCTGTAACACTTTGTTCCCTGACTGATCAAGAAGCTATCTCTCACAGCCTTATATATACACATGGACCCTACCACACAGCCCTCTGTGGCAAGGAGTTCCAAAGACACACCACTCTCTAACAGAAAAAAATCCTCCTCATCTCAATCTTAAATTGGTGTCTCTTTATTCTGAGACTATGCCTTTGATCTTTGACCATCCCATGAAAGGAAACAGATAAAAACAAGGGCTGCAGATGCTGGAAACCAGATTCTAGACTAGAGTGGTGCTGGAAAAGCACAGCAGTTCAGAAAGCATCCGAGGAGCAGGAAAATCGACGTTTCGGGCAAAAGCCCTTCCCTAGAGTTTAGAAGAG
This sequence comes from Chiloscyllium plagiosum, assembly GCF_004010195.1. Taxonomy (NCBI): domain Eukaryota; kingdom Metazoa; phylum Chordata; class Chondrichthyes; order Orectolobiformes; family Hemiscylliidae; genus Chiloscyllium; species Chiloscyllium plagiosum. Next base: position 9,167,881 of record NC_057720.1, read on the forward strand.
TGAGAGGAGATCTGATTGATGTATAAAAGATACAAATGAAGCTTGACAAAGTATACTTGGAGAGAGAATGTTTCCTCATGTGCTGCAGGTTAGGATCAGAGGTCATGGTTTAAGGATAAAGGGTGGCAGTTTTAAAACAAATGAGGAGAAATTACTTCTCTCAAAGCTTTGTGAATCTGTGGCATGGAGTAAATGAAGGGCTTTTGCCTGAAACGTCACATTTCCTGCTCCTCAGATGCTGCCTGAACTGCTGCGCTTCTCCAGCACCACTCTAGTCTAGAACATGAAAGGAAACATCCTAGTGAACCTTGTCTGATCTGCCTCCAATGAAATAATATCATTCCTTCAATAAGGGGGACCAAAACTGCTCACAGTACTCCAGATGTGGTCTCACCAGCACCTTGTACATTTGTAGTAAGACGTCCTTACTGTTATACTCCAACCACCTTGAAATAAGGCCCCACATTCCATTAGCCTTCTGAATGACTTATTCCACCTGCGTGCTAGCTTTCTGTGTTTTATGTGTAAGTTCATCCAAGTCCCTTTGTGCTGCATCTTTCTGCAGTTTCTCTCCATTTAAGTGATACACTTCTCTGTTCTCCCTTCCAGAATGAACAACTTCACATTTTCACACATTGTACTCCATTTGCCAATTTTTTTGCCCACTTACTTAGCCTCTCAAGATCTCTCTGAAACCTTCTGTATCCTTCTCACAACTTGCTTTCCACTCATTTTTGTGTTGCCTGCAAATTTGGTGACAGTACATTCACTTCCTTCTTCCAACTCATTAATGCATGTTGTAAGCAGTTACAGTCCAAGTATAGATCCATGTGGAATGCCACTGGTCACCAACTTGAGAAAGAACCCCCTATCCCCACTCATGTTTCTTGCCATGAGCCAATTCTCTAGCCACACCAATATGCTATCTTCAATACCCTGGGCTCATACCTCATATCTGTGAGGTACCTTGTTGAACATGACTTTGAAGTCCAAATACAACACATTTACTGGTTTTCCTGTAACCATCTGGTTGAAACTTCGTCAATAACTCTAATAAATTAATCAGAAATGAATTCCCGTTCATGAATCCAGGCTTATTCTGCTTGATGACAGACTTCCTCCCCTAAAAGACATTAGTGAACCACGTAGGTTTTTATGATGACAGTTTTCAGTAGACTAGCTCCCTAGGGTTTCGAAGTGTGAGAGCAGATCTGATTGATGTATATAAGATACAAATAAAGCTTGACAAAGTAGACTTGGAGAGAGAATGTTTCCTCATGTGTGGCAGGCTAGAATAACAGATCATGGTTTAAGGATAAAGGGTGGCAGATTTAAAACAGATGAGGAGAAATTACTTCTCTCGAAGCGTTGTGTATCTGTGGCATGGAGTAAATTTAAGGAGATAGACAAATTTTTAATTAGCAATAGGATATTGAAGAAGGTGTTTGGTACGCTCGCCTTTATTGGTCAGAGCATTGCATATTGGAGTTGGGAGGTCATGTTGAGACAGTACAGGACATTGGTTCAACCACTTTTGGAATACCACATTCAGTTATGGTCTCCCTGCTACAGGAAGGCTCTTGTGAAATTTCAGAAAAGATTTACCAGGATGCTGCCAGGTTTGGAGGGTTTGAGCAATTGAGAGAGGCTGAATAGGCTGGGGCTGTTTTCCCTGGAGCATTAAAGGCTGAAGGGTGACCTTGTAGAGGTTAATAAAACCATGAGGGGCATGGATAGGGTAAACAGACAAGGTATTTTCCCTGGGGTAGGGGAATCCAAAACTAGAGGCCATAGGTTTAAGGTGAGAGGGGAAAGATTCAAAAGGGTCCTAACGTGTAACTTTTTCACATAGACGGAATGAGCTGCCAGAGGAAGTGGTAGAGGCTGGTACAGTTACAACTTTTAAAAGGTATCTGGATGGGTACATGAATTGGAAGTGTTGAGAAGGATATGGGCCAAATGCTGGAAATTGGACTAGATTAATTCAGGAAATCTGGTCAACAAGCACAAGCTGGACCAAAGGACCGGTTTCTATGATGTATATCTCTCTGATTCTAGTAAGTTGAAGTGTCATGGGGAGTGGGCAAGATTTGATCATATTGTAAAGCAGAATAGGCTCAAGGGGTTGAATTACCGACTTCTACATATTTTTTATGTTTTAATTCCCAATATCATCAAACAAAACCTGCAGTACCTGCCATTGGGGGATTAGAACCCACATTGCCTGAATATTAACCTTAGACTCAGGATTATAAGTTCAGTGATAGTACCATTCTGCTCCTACGACTGCTGCCATGTGAAAAGTGAATATAATGAGATCCAATTCTTATCTCCTTCAGTTAGGAAGGCACGTGATTTGAGGCATGCTATTGATATGGACCAGCTTAGGTGGATCAGATGACCTGGCACCTTTGAGTTGCCAGATTTTTTACCCACACCTAACTAAACATCCATGATTAGTTGTTTGGTACAATATCCTCATGATACAATGATCCTCATAAACCAACTGGAAAGCAAGCTTGTTCTTGACCAAATTGGAAGATCTGTTATGAAGAAGGGTCAGTGGAACTTGAAAGGTGAACTGTGTATGTCTGACTCCAGCATGCACACTAACCAGGATGTCGAATGGTCTTGCACTTTGGGTGATTGCTTATTTTGACTGTGTATCCTGTCAGGCAACACTGACACATCCCCTATTGTGGAAAATCGAGCAAACCACTTCTTTCCCTTCTGTGTGTAAATGGTACAAATGACATATGATTGCAATCACATCCACATTCACTGACCCACACCACCTTACCACCCCAGCACCCCCAAAGTGGTGGCCAGCACCCCAGCTCCATGGCCGAACGGCTCCTGTAAAGTGGTTGACCACCCTGATTCTAAATATAGAGTTGGAATGGGCCAACAAATTAGAGTAAAGTCAAAAAGTCATAGAGTCATAGAGATGTACAACATGGAAACAGACCCTTCGGTCCAACCCGTCCATGCCGACTAAATATCCCAACCCAATCTAGTCCCATCTGCCAGCACCCGGCCCACATCCCTCCAAACACTTCCGATTCATATACCCATCCAAAAGCCTCTTAAATGTTGCAATTGTACCAGCCTCCACCACCTCCTCTGGCAGCTCATTCCATACACGTACCACCTTCTGCGTGAAAAAGTTGCCCCTTAGGTCTCTTTTATATCTTTCCCCTCTCACCCTAAACTTATGCCCTCTTGTTCTGGACTCTCCCACCCCAGGGGACTTTGCCTATTTACCATATCCATGGCCCTCATAATTTTGTAAACCTCTATAAGGTCACCCCTCAGCCTCCGACGTTCCAGGGAAAAAAAACCCCAGCCTGTTCAGCCTCTCCCTATAGCTGAAATCCTCCAACCCTGGCAACAGCCTTGTAAATTTTTTTCTGAACCCTTTCAAGTTTCACAACATCTTTCCGATAGGAATGAGACCAGAATTGCACGCAATATTCCAACGTGGCCTAACCAATGTCCTGTACAGCCGCAACATGACCTCCCAACTCCTGTACTCAATACTATGACCGATAAAGGAAAGCATACCAAACACCTTCTTCACTATCCTATCTACTTGCAACTCCACTTTCAAGGAGCTATGAATCTGCACTCCAAGGTCTCTTTGTTCAGCAACACTCCCTAAGACCTTACCATTAAGTGTATAAGTCCTGCTAAGATTTGCTTTCCCAAAATGCAGCACCTCGCATTTATCTGAATTAAACTCCATCTGCCACTTCTCAGCCCATTGGCCCAGATCCTGTTGTAATCTGAGGTAACTCTCTTCGCTGTCGAATACACCTAACAGGGAGCATTGTGTTGTGAAGATGGGGAGGAGGAAAACCATTCAGTGGGCTGTGATCATGAAAAATTCCAAAATATGACCAATGCTTCCATATTATTTGACAAGGGGGAAGAAATAATGATTTCCTTCATAAGGAGGCCAGCTCTCATTTCTAGCATGATAGGTCTCCTTGTTCTTGGGACCCCCACTTGAAGGAAACAGTTTTTAACATTAGCCAAATGTAAATTATTGCAACATTTTACGAGCTGACTCAGAGTGCCTTACAACTTTAGCACTTCGTCTATCTGCTTTTAATCTGCACAGCCTGTGCACACTGTAATCTGACAATTATTGAACTGTTTTTTAAATGCAACTTTGGCAAAAAAAAACCTGCCAAGTGCAAACTCCGCACCCACAGCCCTCCACCTAAGTCAGAACATTGTGGAGGCTGGAGTGGGTTGAAACCTGAAATTCTGAATGTTTTTTGCAAAACCATGAATTGCAAAAATATGTATAAAATGTAATTAGTCTGGAGCCAGCCACCATTGGGAGTTAACAGTGGTAAACAGTAAAGATAAAAAGCAACACATTGATTACAGACTGCTTCTGGGATTCAAACCTGTTGGATTTCACTTTTAAATAGCAATGATTATTTTTCACACTAAGTTTTAAGAAATTAGATGAAAAATACCATCTTGAATTTGTATCGTACCAAAATCTTGAAAATTCTGAGGATACGTGATATGGTGGATGTTGAGGGAATGGGAAATACTTGAATGAAGGAGGGAGCACAATTTTAAAGTAAGGGGTTTCTCATTAAGAGTATTATTTGCTTCACAGTGGGTCATGAGTCTGAGAATTTCTCTTCCCCAGAGACTTATTTGTTGACACAGAGTGTGTTTAAGACAGAGGTAGATAGCTTTTTGATAGACAAAGGAATGTAAGATTTTTATAGGATATGTGGGAGATGAAGTTAAGGTCATATTCATGGAGTTGAAAATGGCAAGGGCACTAAACGTACTCTGGATGGGACACTTAAGTGCCATTGAGGCAAAATGGCTTCTTATATGTCCGCCCATGCAATTATTAAAGATGCCCTCCAACGCATCTCGTCTACATCCCGCACCTCCGCCCTCAGACCCCACCCCTCCAACCGTAACAAGGACAGAACGCCCCTGGTGCTCACCTTCCACCCGACCGACCTTCGCATCAACTAAATCATCCGCCGACATTTCCGCCACCTCCAAACAGACTCCACTACCAGGGATATATTTCCCTCCCCACCGCTTTCCACCTTCCGCAAAGACCATTCCCTCCGTGACTACCTGGTCAGGTCCACGCTCCCCTACAACCCACCCTCCCATCCTGGCAC
>NC_057720.1:9173438-9176201 GCF_004010195.1 Chiloscyllium plagiosum
ATTCCTGATGAAGGGCTTTTGCCCGAAACGTCGATTTCGAAGCTCCTTGGATGCTGCCTGAATTGCTGTGCTCTTCCAGCACCACTAATCCAGAATCTGGTTTCCAGCATCTGCAGTCATTGTTTTTACCTATGTAATTAATACCTCAAGGACAAGAGTTTGTATTGAGACAGACATCTGGAATTTTATTAACAACTAACTATGTATGCTAGACATGTCTGGCTTAAACAAAAACAGAAGTTGCTAGAAAAGCTCAGCAGATCTGACATTGTCTCTGGAGAGAAATCAGAGTTAACATTTCAAGTCTGGTGACCTTTCAATGGGAGGCAATGACCTCGTGGTACTTTTGCAAGACAGTTAATCCAGACAGCCAGACAATGTTGTGGGGGCCCGGGTTCAAATCCTGCCATGGCAGATAGTGTAATTTGAACTCAACAAAGTCTGGAAGTAAGAATCTGTTGATGATTGTGAATTGACTGTTGGGGGGATAAACCCATCTGGTTCACTAATGTCCCTTAGGGAAGGAAATTTTCATCCTTAGCTGGTCTGGCCTACATGTGTCTTCAGACCCACAGCAAAGTGGATGACTCTTAACTCCCTCTGGGTAATTAGGGATGGGCAATAAATGCTGCCTTGGCCAAGAACACCCTCATCCTCTGTATGAATGAAAAATAAAACTTTTACTTTTGTTTCTGATTTCCAGCATCCATACTTCTTTCGGTTTATATGTCTGACTTAAATGTAGTCTGATTTCTATGCCTACTTATGGCACCGTCACATTATATGCAGCTTATTTGGCTGGATGGTTGGTTTGCAAAGCAGTGTGAAGCCAACAGCATGGATTCAATTCCCATTGCCACTGAAGTTCCCATGAAGGTCTCTCCTTCTCAATGTCTCCCCTTGCCTGAGGTCTGGTGTCCCTCAGGTGAAATCACTACCAGTCGTCTCTCTGTAATGAGAGAGCAGCCCCTATGGTAATATTATGGTGACTTAACATGATATGGACTGCTGCCTGTCAAAGATGTGTTAGTATTCATATAGGAAAATAATACATTACAAGGTGACTGAGTCATAGAATCATAGAAATGTACTGCACGGAAATAAATTCTTCAGTTCAACTTGTCCATGCTGACCAGAAATCCTAAATTAATCTAGTCCCATTTGCCAGCATTTGGCCCATATCCCTCTAAACCCTTCCTATTCATACACCCATCCAGATGCCCTTTAAATGTCATAATTGTACCAGCCTCCACCATTTCCACCGGCAGCTCATTCCTTTGGTCCTTTTTAAATCTTTCCCCTCTGACCTTAAACCTATACTCTCTAGTTTTTGGACTCCTGGGGAAAAGGTTTTGTCTACTTACCCTATCCATGCCCCTCATGATTTTATAAACTCGATAAAGTCACCCCTCGGCCTCCAATGCTCCAGGGGAAAATAGCCCCACTCTATTTAGCCTTTTCTCATAACTCAAACCCACCAACACTGGCAACATCCTTGTGAACCTTTTCTGAACCCTTTTAAATTTCATAGAACATAGAACAATACAGCACAGAACAGGCCCTTCGGCCCACGATGTTGTGCCGAACATTTGTCCTAGCTTAAGCACCCATCCATGTACCTATTCAATTGCCAGTTAAAGTTCGCCAATGATTCTGACTCTGCCACTCCCACAGGCAGCGCATTCCATGCCCCCACCACTCTCTGGGTAAAGAACCTACCCCTGACATCTCCCCTATACCTTCCACCCTTCACCTTAAATTTATGTCTCCTTGTAACACTCTGTTGTACCCGGGGAAAAAGTTTCTGATTGTCTACTCTATCTATTCTGGTGTTTTTACTATCATAATGGATAAATCCAGCCTTCACAATTTGCTTTATAAAAATCGCATCCTGTCTTTAAAATCTTTTGAAGAACTTGTTGAAAGCTCTTGAAGATTATTCTAGTACTTGATAGTATCATGATCAAGCTTCACAATTTCAGAAGTCACACTACACCAGGTTATAGTCCAACAGGATTATTTGAAACCACAAGCTTTTGGAGCACTGCTCCTTTGTCAGGTGAAGTCAACGCTCCGTAAGCTTGTGATTTCAACTAAACCTGTCGGACTATAACCTGCTGTTGTGTGACTTCTGACTTTGTCCACCTCAGTCCAACACCAGCACTTCCACATCGCAGCTTCACAACAATTAGGGAATTTCATGAGATTTCTTTGGTCTGTGTAAATCATGTAACTAAGAAAGTGAGGTAGCAAGCATCACCACCAGCCTCCAATTTCTTTTCCTTCTGCCTGAGTTCAGTGAACATTCCCATATAGGAATCATTGAAGATTGCTCCTGTGAGCATCTGATCCAAGAGGCTGAAGAAGACAAAGGCAATGTGAAATATAAATTCTGTTTCCCTCTATAAAGCCAACACCCTCAGATGATTCAAAAGTTTTGAACGTTCAAACCTTTGCTGGACATTGGTATCAGGCAGACCTGAAACTGTTGCCTGAAAGCCATTCCAGACTTCTGCTGTTTTCGTTTTGACAAACAGGCAGATGACTAGAATATGTATCTGAGGCTCTCCCTGTCAAACTGGTGTCCATGGAGGAAAATCTACATTTACACTGAGTCAGGTAGTCAGTCTTTTAAAAATACATGTCTTGCAGCTCCTCTATTTTCTTTATCATTCTAGAGGAAATTGGTGACACAGTAACAATAACAAGACCAATAATTCAGAGCCATAGGCTAATGTTTCAGTGACATGGGTTCAATTTCTA
>NC_057720.1:9181592-9196676 GCF_004010195.1 Chiloscyllium plagiosum
AACTTTTTCATGCAGAGGGTGGTACGTGTATGGAATGAGCTGCCAGAGGATGTGGTGGAGGCTGGTACAATTGCAACATTTAAGAGGCACTTGGATGGGTATATGAATAGGAAGGGTTTGGAAGGATATGGGCCGGGTGCTGGCAGATGGGACTAGATTGGGTTGGGATATTTGGTCGGCATGGACGGGTTGGACCGAAGGGTCTGTTTCAATGCTGTACATTTGTATGACTCTATGACTCTATGACATCATTGCACAACATCAAAAATCACTCCCGATAACTTTTAATTGAATAACTGAGGGATCTCAGGTAGACTTACTTCATACCTTCACAGGCACAAAGAACTGCATGCCTACTGAGTTTAATGCTGCGTGATACACAGTTTGAGTACAAGACAACTGGAGGGGATCCCTGCCCACTAGAAAAAGCCCTGACAGATGTTGAGTTGACCTATTTCTGCCTTTAGCTCAACAATAAACTGTGCAACCATTTACAATCCCTCTTAAAGCCATCCAAAATCCAAGCTTTATTAAATGTAATTGTATAGGCTCTGGTGGGATTTGAACTGGTAATTTCTGTATTATAAGATCAGCAATTTAGTTAATAAACCCAAACTGTAGTCTATTTATTAGTTTGTTCTCAACAAATGGATGACAGTGAAAGGACTGGCATCTATTCCTCTGACAAGGTGCTGCAGACTTCTTCCTTGAATAAGTTTAGTCTGTGCACGAGTGAATGGTCTTGGGTAGGGAATTCTAAGATAAATGACCCAATCATTATAACAGATTGACCATATTGGTCGTTCAGTTTATTCTTGCCCTGGACCATAGTGACATGAAAACATAGAAACTAGAATAGGAGTAGGCCATTCAGCCCTTCTAGCCTGCTCCACAATTCAATACGATTATGCCTGAGAATCCAACTCAGGACCAGTTTCTGCCTTCTTACCATACTCTTCCAAACCTCCAGATATTAGAACTGTGTCTAACTCCTTGAAACATGAGCTATGAGTCCCACTCCAGGAACTGAGCATGACAAGCACAGCATTTAGGGTGGCATGGTGGCTCAGTGGTTAGCAGTGCTGCCTCACAATGCCAGGGATGCAGGTTTGAATTCAACATTGGGCAAATATTTATGTGGAGTTTGCACGTTCTCCCCGTGTCTGCGTGGATTTTATCTGGGTACTCCAGTTTCCTCCCACAGTACAAAGATGTGCAGGTTAGGTGGATTGGTCACAGTCTCCAGGGATATTATGGTTGGTGGATTAGCTGTGGGGATTACAAGGCTACAAGGCTGGTGTAGGCCGGTGCGTCTGGACGAGATGCTCTTTGGAGGGTCAGTGTGGTCTCAAGAGGGAGTGTTGCACTGTCGGTGGTGCTCCATTTCTCGATGAGATGTTAAGCCAAAAGCTCATCTCCAGTCTCAGGTGGCAGTATGGTGAAGAGGAGCAGGGGAGTGACTCCGAGCCACTACCTCCCTTCAATTATTACTTGGCTATTGCCACAGTGCAGCATGTAGGAGCTTCCTATGTGCAAATCGACCATCGAGTTTTCCAAAAGACAAATGTTTCTGCACTTACAAAGGATTTCATTTGCCGTAAAATGCAAAGCCCAGTGTTGCTAAGCGGTGTTATATAAATGCAAGGCCTCTTTTATGCTGTAAACACATCTGAGAATTGCTGCTATGCTTTTTGACAATGCAGCACACCCTCTGCGCTGTGCTGATGTGTTTGCTTGAATTCTGTGCTCAAAACTACAAAGTGGGACCTAAATCAATGACTGACTCACGGATATAAGTGTTACCCTGTGAAACATGGTTAGTTATGAATAATGTTTTTGAGGAAGAAAGGCCCAGAAGATTATTATGCAGTTTTTCAGTGTTAAATTGCCCACATGTTGGAATTATGCTGACAACGTTACATTGATTGTCAGGGACATCTGTAGGCACATTGACACAAATATTGTATTGGGAATGAATTGTTACTTGACCCTGATGAACTGGACCACAAGGAGTGGAATTGTAACTCTTTCTACTCATGGGAACAGGAAGTTAGAAATTGGATATCGAAAGCAAAACCCAAATGGTTCTCCAGAGAGAAGGGGAGGCTGAGAGAGCAAAGGAAAGAAGCAAGGGGTTGCAGCTGCTGACTTGAATCATAGTTAATGGCGATTAAATCCTTATGTCCAATATAAATAACGCCAGTTGGAGCATTGCCAAGGAGTATTTGGAAGACCCTGCCCTCCAGCATTTGTGTGAGAAAAAAAATGAACTTTGTTTTTTCTGATATTGACAGATGAATATAATTTAGGAGTAGGCCATTCAGCCCTTTTAGCTAACTCCACCATTTAACAAGATCACAGTTGACTAGATTGTAACCTCAAAATCACCCTTCCATTTCTTCCCGAAAGCCTTTTAAACCTTGGTTATTGAGTACCTATCCAAAATTCTGAGGGGTGTAGGTAGGATACTCAGGAAGAAATTATTGTCCTTAACGATGGGCTCAATGTCTGGGGGAGTTGATTTAAGGTATGGGGCAGATGCTTTAGAGGGAAGTTGAGAAATAACATTTTCAAACCAGAGGGAGTTGGGAATCGATGACTCACTGCCTGTAAGGGTGGGAGAGGCAGAAACCCTCATAACTTTGAAGAAGTATTTTACTGGGCACTTGTTTTTCAGCACCACTCTGATCTAAACTTGCATTGCAAAGACAGTCAAGGTTATGGGTCAAATGCTGGAAAATCTGATTAGACTAGTTAGGCTTTTTTTGATGTGGATCTGAAAGACTTAATCCACGTTTGTTCAATATATCACTATATGACACTGTAATCATCTGCGATAAATTCTGTATATTCCACAACTACCTGATGAAGGAGCAGCACTCCGAAAGCTGGTGTTTCCAAATAAATCTGTTGGACTACAACCTGGTGTTGTGTGATTTTTAGCATTTATTTTTGACTGGTGCAGACACAATGGTCAAAGGGGCTTGTTTTGCGCTGTTAACCTCAATGACTCTATAAAAAATATTCATGGGCTCTGGTTCCATCAGATGGCGTTTAACCTAGACAGGTGTGAGGTAATGCATTTTGGGAGGTAAACTGCAAGAGGAAAGAACACAATGAATGGCAGAACCCTTCAGAGCATTGATATACAGTGGGATGTTGGCGCCCGTCCAAAGCTCCTTGAAAGTGATAACACAAGTGGGTAAGGTGGTAATGAAGGATTGTGGCATGCTTGCCTTCATCTGTTGGGCCATTGAGTATATAAATTGACAAGTCATGTTGCAGCTGTATAAGACTTTAGTTAGGCTACTTTTGGAGAATCAAATGCAGTTCTGGTTACCACACTATAAGAAGGATGTGGACACTTTGGAGAAAGGGTGCAGTGCATTGCCTGGATTGGAGTGATTTAGCTGTAACGATGGGAGTAGGTGCCTGGACCATGCTGTCAAGGTAGGTGGTAGAAGCGGATATGATAGCAAATTTTAAGAGGCACTTAGATAGAGACATAAACAGGCAGGGAATAGTGGACTAAAGATCTTGTGTAAACTGATGGTATTAGTTTAGAATAGAGTGGTGGGCTGAAGGGCCAATTCCTGTGCTGTACTGTTCTATGTTCTACCTTTTCAGGAAGAGATTTCCAATCTCTTACTTTATTTTCCCTTCATTCATTCATGAGATGTAGGTGTTGCTGGCTAGGCCAGCACTAATTGCACAAAGGACAGTAAACAATCAACCACATTGAACAAAGAACAAAGAACTTTATAGCACAGGAACAAGCCCTTCGCGCCCCCCACCCCAAGCCTGCACCAATCCAGATCCTCTATCTAAACCTGCCACCTATTTTCTAAGGATCTGTATCCTTTTGCTCCCTGCCCATTCCTGTAACTGTCTAGATACATCTTAAATGACAGTGCCCTACCACTTCCACTGGCAATTCATTCTGGGCACCCACAACCCTTTGCATGAAGAACTTTCCATGTATATCTCCCCTAAATGTTTTCCCTCTCAGTTTGAACTCGTGACCCCTAGCAATTGAGTCCTCCACTCTGGGAAAACGTTTCTTGTTATCCACCCTGTCTATACCTCTCATGATTTTATAGGCCTTCATCAGGTTCCCCTCAACCTCCTTCTTTTCAATGAAAATAATCCTAATCTACTCAACCTCTCCTCATAGCTAGCACACTCCATATCAGAAAACATCCTGGTGGACCTCCTCTGCATCCTCTCCAAAGCATCCACATCTTTTTGGTAATGTGGTGACCAGAACTGTACATAGTATTCCAAGTATAATTGCTGTGGATCTGAAGTCACATGTAGATCAGACCAGATAAGGATGGCAGGAGAAAGTGAGGACTGCAGATGCTGGAGATCAGACCCAATAAGTGTGGCGCTGGAAAAGCACAGCCGATCAGGCAGTATCCAAGGAGCAGGAGAATCGACATTTCGGCCAGATGGCACTTTCCTTCCCTGAAGTTCATTGGTGAACCCGTTGGGTTTTCCCCCAACAATGGCCATCATTAGACTCTTAAGTCCAGATTTTGTAAAATTCAAATTTCACCATTTTCCAAATCACAATTTGAACGCAGGTCCCCAGAACCTTACCTAAATTGCTATGTTAACAATCTAGCGATAATACCTTGAGGCCATCATCTCCTCTTCTTATGACTATAGGGCATTCCAAAATGCTTCATAACCTTAGAGTAGAGTTATAGAATCATAGAGGCATGCCGCATGGAAATAGTCCCTACATTGCAGCCAGTCCACGCCAACCATAATCCAAAATAAACTAGTCGCATCTGCCTACACTGACCCACATCCCGTCAAACATTTCTTATTCATGTACTGCTCTAAATGTTTTTTAAATGTTGTAATTGTACCCACATCCACCACTTCCTCTGGAAGTTTATTCCACACATGAGCCACTCTCTGTGGAAAAAAAACTCAAGTCTTTTCTTTAAATCTTTCTCTGCTCACTTTAAAAGTATGCCTTAAAAGTCTTGAACTCCCCCATCCTAGGGAAAAGACATCTGTCATTCAATTTACACAAATGATACCTGGATTTCAAGGGTTAAGTTTTGAGGAGACATTATCCAAGTTAGGCCTGTTAACTCTAGAATTATGAAGTTAAAAGGGGGAATCTGATGGACTTTTCCTGACAACAGTGTTATGATCATCATTAGATTCTTAATTGCAGATTTTTTCTAAATTCAAACCCCACCATCTACCATTGTGGGATTCGAACCTACTTATGCAGAATATTCCCTGGGTCACTGGGTTAACAAGCCAGTGGTAATACCATTAAGCCATTGCCTCCCCTACACAGTGATAGCTATTGGGACTGATCAGCACAGAACCTTACTGAAACTGCATAACTGGAGGATGCCAATCTTGTTATGGTGGTGATCTCACCAAACCTACGCCCTGTGCAATGTAACCTGGATGCCTCTGTCTAGGTCTTTTTGGTCTGTACATCTATGCTTACTATGATTTGCTCGTAAACAAAGATTTTCACTGTACTTCGGTGCAGGAGACAATCAAGCAATCAGTCAATCAACCTCCCAGGGCTCAGTTGCGAAGGCAGTTGTTCTGCAAGTTGAAGGGCAAACTTCTGCACATTCACTTTCTCATCCCCCGCTAACATGGATGGAGCTGAGCTTGAGGAAAGATTAAGGAAGATTGATCAAATGTTTATTGGAAACCATTAACATTTTCGCAACTTTGTTAGAGGGATTAATGAAGTAGATTGCTGACAACTGCAACACAACACTGCATATAATTGATCCTACAGTCTTATTCATTCCACCCCAGGAGATCATTTGTTCTTCACTGTCTCTCGGAGCCTCAAGCTCTCTGTCAGACAAGTAACAAGCTTAAACAACCTGCTAGCTCCAGATAAATATCTATTCAAACTTAGAGTCTCACTTATACATTCAAACCCTCTACATGAAACATTTTCCAAACACAATAGACACTTGAATTTAGTACTTAAGTATATTCTTAGGGCTAAAGAGATCGAAGGGATGGGGGAGAAATTGGGAACAGAGAACTGAGTTGTTGGCGGAACAGGCTTGAGGGGCTGAATGGCCTATGGTTCTTCCTATTTCCTATGCTTTCATCTTGTTGCTTGGAGTTGGCTATCAGTGCGTACATCTCTCCCCAGAATCAGACAGATTGGCAGCTTTCTGAAACACCTCTTGGTTGATCTGGTTGGCTCAGATTATTATTTGGACTATCTGTGAGACAGGATATACTCGAACAACTTATGAATCATAGCATTAAGAATCTATCAGGTTACCTCTGTATCACAGAGGACATTGTGGTTCTCTGGAAAATGAAAATAGACAGGGCACAAGTCTTCATCTGCTCATGGAAGTAACTAGAAAACAAATTTTCAAGCAATAATGAGCCAAATCAACTTCTTTGAGTCAACCTGCTCTTCACACCATACTAGACCTGAACCTACTGATATAGATGATGTACAAATGAACGTACACCACAAGGCAAAATTTACAATGCCATCTAAATGTTGGAACCAAAATCTCTCCTCTGCATTGCAAAGACACAACTTGCATATAACAGGATGATAACCAGCATGTTTTTCAATCTCTCAAAAAACACTTCACCATCCAGCATGCATGCTCGTGGCTCAGTTAGCTGTCCTGCAATACTGAATGGTGCCAATAGCATGGGTTCAACTCCTATATTGGCTGGCTTTATTGTAACCATCCTATCTCCCCACACCTGAGGTGTGGTGGCCCTCAGGTGAAACCATCATGAGTCAATTCATTTGAGTGTTGGACCATGATGACATTAGCTGTCTTTAATATTCTGATCCATCCAAGGCTTACTACCTTAGAGGTAGATACATCCCAGCCAGGCTTCAGAGGATGTACATTACAGGATGACAAACAATAGACAATAGGTGCAGGAGTAGGCCATTCTGCCCTTTGAGCCTGCACCACCATTCAATATGATCCCACCATTCAATGTGATCATGGCTGATCATCCTTAATCAATATCCTGTTCCTGCCTTATCTCCATAACCCTTGATTCCACTATCCTTGAGAGCTCTATCCAACTCTTTCTTAAATGAATCCAGAGACCGGGCCTCCACTGCCCTCTGGGGCAGAGCATTCCACACAGCCACCACTCTCTGGGTGAAGAAGTTTCTCCTCATCTCTGTCCTAAATGGTCTACCCCGTACTTTTAAGCTGTGTCCCCTGGTTCGGCACTCACCCATCAACAGAAACATGTTTCCTGCCTCCAGAGTGTCCAATCCTTTAATAATCTTATATATCTCAATTAGATCCCCTCTCAGTCTTCTAAACTCAAGGGTATACAAGCCCAGTCGCTCCAGTCTTTCAGTGTAAGGTAATCCCGCCATTCCAGCACTTGACCTCGTGAACCTACGCTGCACTCCCTCATTAGCCAGAATGTCTTTCCTCAAATTTGGAGACCAGAACTGCACACAGTACTCCAGGTGTGGTCTCACCAGGGCCCTATACAGCTGCAGAAGAACCTCTTTGCTTCTATACTCAATCCCTCTTGTTATGAAGGCCAGCATGCTATTAGCCTTCTTCACTACCTGCTGTACCTGCATGCTTACCTTCATTGACTGGTACAAGAACACCCAGATCTCTCTGTACCTTTACCTAAATTGATTCCATTTAGGTAGTAATCCGCCTTCCTGTTCTTGCCACCAAAGTGGATAACCATACATTTATCCACATTAAACTGCATCTGCCATGCATCTGACCATTCACCTAACCTGTCCAGGTCACCCTGTAATCTCCTAACATCCTCCTCACATTTCACCTTGCCACCCAGCTTAGTATCATCAGCAAATTTGCTCATGTTATTACTAATACCATCTTCTATATCATTTGGTTCGAAAATCCTCGTCACAGCTCAGGCAAAACTGTTGCAATATACAAGGAGAATCTCTCAATTTGGTTTTCAGACTATGATTGACTTTTTGACAAGCTCTGCAATGTAAATTGTCCAAATGATCTGTCAGAAACCTCTCTCTTGTGCACCTTCATGACTACAACTTGCGATGGTCCAAAAGTACAATTTCAAAATGCAGTACAATACGGGCTCACCCAATGCTTTTAGCTGACCTGCAAACTCTACCAAGATGTCCAAAGATATGCAAGTTAGGGTGGATTGGCCTTGCTAAATTGTCCATAGTGACCAGGAATGTGCAGGCTAGGTGGGTTAGCCCTTGGTTGTGCAGGGTTACAGAGATAGGGCAAGGGGGTGGAATGCTCTTTGGAGATTTGGTGTGGACTCAATGGGCTGAATGGCCTGCTTCCATACTGCAGGAATTCTAAAAAAAAAGCATAGATATTTAGGGATATGGTACATTGCTGGAAGGAAAGAGGGGAAATGATACTGGAGTGTTCCCAAAGAGCATGTGGGAAGTTAATAATGTTGAATGAAGGACAAACCAGATGCAATAGGTATGTTTAAGAGGCATTTAAACAGGCACATGAACAGCCAGGGAATAGAAGGATATGGATCATGTGCAGGCAGATGGGATTAGTTTAGAATGACATCTAAACTAATGGTCAGTGTACACATAAAGGA
The DNA here is from genome assembly GCF_004010195.1 of Chiloscyllium plagiosum. Classification (NCBI taxonomy): domain Eukaryota; kingdom Metazoa; phylum Chordata; class Chondrichthyes; order Orectolobiformes; family Hemiscylliidae; genus Chiloscyllium; species Chiloscyllium plagiosum. The sequence goes on from NC_057720.1 coordinate 9,190,182, forward strand.
CCACAGGGCCAGTTCCTACACTGTACTGTTCTATGTTCCACGTTCAAAACAAATGAGAGTTTGAGACCTTGCTTTAAAGAGGCTGGTGGAGTTGTGGATAGTATGAAGGGCTATTGTAGGTTGCAACGGGACATTGACAGGATGCAGAGCAGAGCTGAGAAATGGCAGATGAAGTCCGACCTGAAAATCTGTGAAGTGATTCATTTTGGTAAGTCGAATTTGAATGCAGATTACAGGGTTAAAGACAGGATTCTTGGCAGTGTGGAGGAACAGAGGCATCTTGGTTCCATGCCCTCAAAGTTGCCACCCAAGTTGATAGGATTGTTAAGAAGGCAGGGGGATTGAGTTTAAGAGCTGCAAGGTTATGCTGCAACTCTATAAAGACCTGGTTAGACCACACTTGGAATATTGTGTCCAGTTCTGGTCGCCTCACAAGAGGAAGGTTGTGGAAACTTTAGAGCAGCTGCAGAGGAGATTTACCAGAATGTTGCCTTGACTGTAGGGCATGTCTTATGAAGAAAGGTTGAAGGAGCTAGGGCTTTTCTCATTGGAGCGAAGAAGGATGAGACGCGACTTGTTAGAGGTGTACAAGACGATGAGAGGCATAGACAGAGTGTATAGCCAGAGACTTTTTCCCAAGGCAGAAATGACTATCATGAGGGGGCATTATTTTAAGGTGATTGGAGAAAGGTTTAGGGGAGATATCAGAGATAGTTTCTTTACACAGAGAGTGGTGGGGGCATGGAATGCACTGCCAGCAGTGGTGGTAGAGTCAGATACCTTAGAGACATTTAAGCAACACTTGGATAGGCACATGGATGATAGTGCAGTACAATGGAGAGTATGTAGGTTAGTCTGATCTTAGAGTGGGATAAAAGGTCAGCACAACATCAAGAGAGGAAGGGTCTGTACTGTGCTGTACTGTTCTATATTCTATGTTCTATGTAAATCAGTGGGTTTGTGGAATGTTGTACTAGCCCAGTTGATGCAAATTTAATTAGCACGCAGTCATTTATTTGTCATTTAAGAGTCCTAATTGGTCGATAGAGCCCATTGCCTTCCCTGGTCATGTCGGTGGATGGGGTGAGGGGTGTGCCAGGGGAATAGTGGGTAGGTAGAGATCAAAGATGGCACCGCAGACATAGCAGCCAATTTCACACTCCTGCACCTAACATCCTGGGGGCCATCTGTTTGTCAACTCTCTCCCCATTGATACTACTGTGTGTTCCCAGCATTTTCTGTTTTTAATCCATTACTTGACTCCTTCTGTGTCATGAGGTTCCATTTGAAAGGCACAGAAATAAAAAAATCTTAACAAGTTCAAAAGACCCAACAGCTCAGGCATTACCATGCACTAACAGAGAATCCTTTCCCCGTTTTCACCAGAGCCCAATGGATTTGACAGGGATCGCGCAGCATACTGATGGATGCAAACACCCTTAGTTAATGGGTCTCTAAGGCGACATGTGAACACAGGACTTAGGGATAACAGAAGTTTGATGTACGAACTGTTCTCCCAGGATCCTAATATCAATGTAAATTTGTTCCATGAATGTTCAAATAGACATAGATGCTATCACGGAGGAGCCACCTCAGTCCCATTTTCAATAGTTGGCCATTATTTCAGCCCGGCGCATACTTAATAAAACCTGTTAACGGTGTTGAAAACTCATCAATCTGCTATGCAAATGTGCCTTCAGCTCAGTAATGTGTTATGGCACATTTTATGTCACTGACTACTTCATGCAAAAAGATTGCAATGCTCTGAGCTCTTAATTCAACCTGCTTATTATGCATGCCATTTCATAGCCGGTTAGTATAGCTAAGAACTTTGCTCGGCTGGTTAGAGGGACAGTTAATAGTAAACCATGTTACTGTGAGGCAGAAGTCACCTACGCAGGCCTGTTTGGACATGGATCACTGCTTTTCTTTGCGAAAGAAAGCCTTTCCTCAAGTGAACCTTGTTACAACAATCCACAGTTTCATACCCACCATGTCTGATCCCAATTCTTTGACTGAGCCATAGCATGGGATCGTTACAACATTTTTACACTCCCCATACAGATCGATAACTTTGAAGGAGAAATTCAAACTGCAAACAACTGAAAGGGACACACAATGAGATTTCACATTGAAAAACTTTTACTGCAACAACAAACTAAAAGCAATATTGTCAAAGAGCTATTTTAGCTAATAGCTGAAATGACAAAGAAGACTTTCTATTTAACAACTGATAATCACCGTCACAGTTATACTTAATTCTGCTCCTTAATTGGACAGTTCATTCCCCAGGATTCTATCCAGCTCAGCTCCTTTCTCCTTTTCCAACCAAATTACTTTAACTCCCCAAGCAGACTTTGTTAGTGAGGGATAAATTAGAGATCTCTCTCTTTCATCAAAGCGAGGCAAATCTTGCAGCCTTGTTTAACGCTCATGACTATGGTCATTTTAATCTTTGTGGAAGCCCTCACTCATATCCTGTGTGATAAACAATCACGGCTGTTTGGACCTTGCTGCCCCACCCCCCTCTCTCTCTCTCTCTCTTTAATTCTTCCTGAATGATACTGTCCCTGAAAATCTGTGGTAGCTTTCGGATTACTTCAAATCTGACCGTACGACAACTTCCTGTCATCTCCTCTTATCTCAAAGCCCATTTCACAGTAATATGAATCACATATGACCTGTATCCAGGTAGAAATGCTAACGCAATGTCACTGCCACTTCCTCACGGACAGCTGGGGGGGTGGGCAATCAATGATGATCTGGCCAGTGATTTTTGTACATTAGAACAGACGAAGAAAAACATACTACAGAAGTGAAGTGGTTAATTGTTTGGCTTTTGGATATAGGTTTGCTGGTTGAGCTGGAAGGTTCATTTCCAGACGTTTTGTCACCCTACTAGATAACATCTTCAGTGGGCCTCAGGTGAAGCACTGCTGATAATTCCTGCTTTCTATTTATATGTTTGGGTTTCTTTGGGTTGGTGGTGTAATTTCCTGTAGTGATGTCATTTCCTGTGGTGAAATCACTTCCTGTTCTTTTTCTCAGGGGGTGGGGTAGATGGGGTCTAACACAATGCGTTTGTTGATAGAGTTCCAGTTGGAATGCCATACTTCTAGGAATTCTCGTGCATGTCTCTGTTTGGCTTGTCCCAGGACGGATGTGTTGACCAAGTGGAAGTGGTGTCCTTCCTCATCCGTACGTATGCATACTAGTGAGAGAGGGTCATGTCGTTTTGTGGCTAGTTGGTGGTCATATATCCTGGTGGCTAGTTTTCTGCCTGTTTGTCCAATGTAGTGTTTGTTACAGTCCTTGCATGGCATTATAACAAGCAAAACTAATGTCATTTACAAAATACCATGCAAGGACTGCAACAAACACTACGTTGGACAAACAGGCAGAAAACTAGCCACCAGGATACATGAATACCAACTAGCCACAAAACGATATGACCCTCTCTCACCAGTATGCATACATACAGATGAGGAAGGACACCACTTCGACTGGGACAACACATCCATCCTCGGACAAGCCAAACACAGACACACACGAGAATATCTAGAAGCATAGCATTCCAACCGGAACTCTATCAACAGAAACATCAAGCTAGACCCCATCTAACAACCCCTGAGAAAAAGAACCGGAAGTGGCATCACCACAGGAAATAACATCACTACAGGAAATGACATCACCAACCCAAAGAAACCCAAACATATAAGTAGAAAGCAGAAATTATCAGCAGTGCTTCACCTGGAGGCCCACTGAAGATGTTACCTAGTAGGGTGACGAAACGTCTGGAAATGAACCTTCCAGCTCAGCGAGCAAACCTACATCCAGAACCTCAACCTGAGCCACAAATCTTCTCAAAACTTGCTAATTGTTTGGATAGAAATAATATGCCCAAGTACAGGGAAAAGCAAAGTATTGGCACTAGGCTATGATGCTCATTTGAAGAGCTGTCACAGGCATGGTGGCCTTCTTCTGCACTGGAACAATTCTGCGACTCTGCTCTGACTATCTCACAAGAATTTGCAATTTGTGAATTAGTTTTGAGAAGCAGTCAAGTGGGACAAATGAGCTATTAATCAGATCTTGATGATAAAATTTGATAATTCCAGCTTATTAGGGACCAAGCTGTTTTTCTTTAAACAAAGTCATGAAGCCTCATCACTGTAGCAGTAACTTTGTATGTGGTGACAAACCACACACACATTGAAACAACTGACCAGATTACCTCGGTTGAGCAATGAATGAGGGTCACAGAATTGGATGAATTCCCCTGAACTGCTTCAAGTAGTGCCACCAATTCTACTACTTTGACTTGTGTGGGCAGGAATGGTCCCAGCTTAATATCTCATCGAAAAGGTGCTACCTGGCATATTGCAACAGCCCCTCGGTGCTGCACTGAGGCGTCAGTTTAAATGTTGCACCACCTCAGGAGTGAGACTTGACATCACAGAAACAGAGACAATAGCAGCAAGAGTAGGCCATTTGACCCCTTGAGCCTGCTGTTCCATTCTGACCATCGAGCTCAATACCCTAATCCTACCTTCTCCCCCACCCCATTATAAGATAATGAAAGGAATAAATAGAATCAAAAGCCAAAGACTTTTCCCCAGGGGAGGATTGACTGGTGCGAGGGGTCATAGTTTTAAGATATTAGGAGAAAGGTATAGAGGAGACATCAGAGGTAGGTTCTTTACGCAGAGAGTTGTGAATGCATGGAATGTGTTGCCAGCTGTGGTGGTGGAAGCAGAGTCATTAGGGACATTTAAGCGACTGCTGGACATGCACATGGATAGCAGTGAGTTGAGGGGTGCGTAGGTTAAGTTATTTTATTTTACATTAGGATTAACCCTCAGCACAACATCGTGGGCCAAAGGGCCTGTTCTGTGCTGTACTTTTCTATGTTCTATCGCCCCATCCCTTGATCCCTTTAGCCACAAGATCCATATTTAGCTCCTTCTTGAAAACACATGGTTTTGTCTCAACCATATTCTGTGGCAGAGAATTCCACAGCTCGTCAATCTCTGGGTGAAGACATTTCCTTGCATCTCAGGCCTAAAACGTTTACCTCTTTCTGTCAAGAAGCAATGACACGCTCATACATTATACTGCCACTGCTATATGGATAAAGTAAACCTAGCACTGCATAGCTCAGCATCTGCTTACAAAGTGATCTCCCCTGCAGTGGCGAGACAAAGCTCAGACTGGGGGCCCACTTTGTGGAACACCTACATTCTGTCTTTAAAAATGACCCTGAGCTTCCAGTAGCCTGCCACTACAACATCCCACTCCGCTTCCTGGCCAACATCTCTGACTCAGGCTTGCTGCAGCGCTCCAGTGAAGCTCAGCACAAGCTCAAAGTATAGCACCTCATCTTCCATTTGGGAACTCTGCTGCCTTCAGGACTCAACATTGAGTTTTATAAGTTTACAGCCTGAACACCTTCCTCCATGCCCTTTACCCAACCCCACATCCCAGGACACAGATTGTTTTTCATCACAGAAAACCCATTTTCACACATTCATGGTCCCCATTATCAGCTTTTTCGCCTTCTGTCACATACTATCAGAGCATCCCCCACTATTTCTTTTTCAACCCAACTATTGCTCTGTCCCTGTGGGCTCCATCTCCACCTTCGATTCCCTCCTTTCCCCACAACTTCTTCTTGTCACCAGATCTTCCACCTTCTCCTGATTGCTATCAGTTCTGAAGAAGGGTCACTGGATGCAAAATGTTAACTTTGCTTTCGCTCCGCTGATACTTCCAGACATGCAGAGTTTTTCAAACAATTTCTAAACCGCTTCAAAAAAATGCATACATTCGATTTCATTTAGACGGAAAAGTGCGTCAATTTAATTTAAGAAGCCCCTGTGCAATGAAAGGACAGTTGTAAAGATGACAACCTTTAATAAGAAAATGTGATTTGTCATGTTCTATACCCAGCCAATGATTAATGTTTTGGGAACGTGATAAGACATTGGGATGTCCACAGATATGTTGATAATTTCCAAACACTATTCTTGATCACTCCTTTCACGCACAGTAAGCCTTTGCATAAACCTTAATGATGATAATGGATATTTCAGACTCTGAGTGTGCTCAGTGTCAGGGGATGAACCCCGATAGACAAAACTGTGTGAAATTATCTATGATCAGGAGCATTAATAGGAAGCACCGAAGGAGTCATTTTGCTTCCACTATTGGCGATTGGCAAATGCATGACTGCATCTTGCCATCCTGAGTAGTATGAATACCATTGTGCTTTCAATTCAGTGCTATGTCATAAACTTCACGCTATAATATGGGAGCAGGCTATTTGGCAGAGTAAGTCTGTTTGGTCTTTCTGGAGAGCATCTCACACAGAACCATTCCACCTATCCTGCAACTCTTCATTCGCCATGGCTTATCAACGTGACCTGCACATTCCTGGGTCACTTTAACATGACTAATCCCCCAAACCAGCTCATTCCTGGACACTTTCACATGGCT
>NC_057720.1:9197176-9213848 GCF_004010195.1 Chiloscyllium plagiosum
AATTCCCAAAACACACTCCTGGCACAGTACCCAAAAATACATCATGCATTTTCCCCAAAGACACCACTCATAAAATACTTAGAATCCCTGAAAGTATTATGCCAATAATGTGGAGATGCCAGTGTTGGACTGGTCTGGACAAAGTCAGAAGTCACACAGAACCAGGTGAAGTAATGAAGGAGTAGTGCTCTGAAAGCTTGTGATTTCAAATAAACCTGTTGGGCTATAACCTGCTGTGGTGTGGCTACTGACTTTATTATTTCACCAGTTTCAAGGCATTGGATCTACTATGCACCTGAGCTTAAACTTACTCAACTTTATGTAACTCCTTTGGTGTTTTATCTCAACACTGCTTGTTTGGGACTATCATTAACTCTAAGGTAATCCAGTTCCACTACACCCTTTCTTTATCAGGCACTGGTCTATTCAGCTCAGGACTTCACAGAACTACCCAATACTCAAAGGGAAAAACTAAGAACTAAACTCTTACTACAAGCCACGGATGTTTCCCTTCAACTTGAAATAGCCTCTGATTAACCTTTGGTCTAACTGGAGGTTGTTTATCTTGTTCAGTTGTGTAAAAAAAAAACCCTATTAACGTACACAAAAATCCATTAATTCTGAATCTAGGTCTCAAAAACAGATTTAAACAAAATCACCATGGCGACAGTAATACTTCCAAGATAAAACACACAGTCTACATTACCAAAGGGAAAGAAATTGACTATCAGAATTTAAGGTCTCTTAGATTCTCGCTGATGTCAACTTTACCTCAATTTATGCACCTTAGATCCTTGATGTAATAACATAAACAAATTGCAGAATCATTGAGGCTTACTATGTAGAAAAAAGCGGGTCAGCTCTTCTGTAACTTTGCCAATTCTTTGAATGAGCAGCTCTGCTTATCCTACTCCTTGGATCATTCTCAAGTATCTCATAGAAGCTCCACAGTGAAGGTAGAGGACATTCAGTCCATTGTGTGTGCCACCCAGACACAGCATCCCCTACCGTATTTCATATTTCCCTTGGCTAATCCACTTAACCTCCCACATCCCTGAACACTATGGGCAATTTAGCATGGCCAATCTACCTAACCTGCTCATCTTTGGATTGTGGGAGGAAACCGGAGCACCTGGAGGAAACCCATGCAGACACAGGGAGAGCATGCAGACTCCACACAGACAGTCACCCGAGGGTGGAATTGAACCCAGGTCCCTGGCAGCAGTGTTAACCACTGAGCCACCATGCTGCTCTGTTCAATTCTCTTTTAAAATTAATTGTGAATCCGCATCTGCCTCCTTTTTACATGGGAGTGTTCCAACTCCTACCAAGATGTCTCTTGAAATCTCTTTATAAATCCAGAAAAAGGATCTTGTTTCTCAGCATCAAAAAATTAACAAACTGCTCAATATGACAACCCATCTTCTAACCACGACGCCTATATGTCTATTACTTATAAATAAATATTAACAAAACTGGAGGGACCCCAAAATATGCAGGTTGGATGATTTCCATTCCACAAGACCATAAACTTAGGTACAGGAGTAGGCCATTCAGCCCATCAAGCCTGCTCTGCCATTCAGTGTGATCATGGCTGATTTGATAATCCTCAACTCCACTTTCTTGCCTTTTCTCCATAAACTTTCATATCCTTACTGATTAAAAGTCTGCCAATCTTCGTCTTGAATAAACTAAATGACCCAGCCTTGACAGCCCTCTGCGGGAAAGAATTCTACAGATTCACTCCCCTCTGAGAGCAAAAATGCCTCCTCATCTCTCTCTTGAATGGGTAACCTTTTATTCTGAAATGATGCTGTCTGCTCCCGGACTCTCCCACAAGGGGAAAACAATCTTGCTGCATCAGTCCTGTCAAATACTGTAAGGGTCTTATATTTTTCAATAAAGTTGTCTTTCATTCCTATTAGCTTCAAAGAGTACAGGCCCAACGTAGTCAAATTCTTTGATATTTGCATCGCATGTTGACAGGGAGGTAATGAAAGCCTTTAGCATGCTTGCCTTCATTGCTCAGACCTTTGAGTGTCGGAGTTGGGACCTCATTTTGAGGTTCGACAGGATGTTGTTGTGTACTCTTCTGGAATACTGTGTCCAATTCTGGTCGCCCTGTTATACACTTGATATTATTAAGCTGGAGAGGGTTCAATAAAGATTTATCAAGATGTTGCCAGGTTTGAGTTATAATGACAGGCTGTATACGCTGGGACTTTTTTCACTGGAGCATAGGAGGTTGAGGGCTGACCTTGTAGAGGTTTATAAAATCATGAGGGGGATATAGATAAGGTGAATGGCAAGTGTCTTTTCTCTAGTGCAGGATGTTTCTAGACTAGGGGCTTATTGTTAAGGTGGGAGGAGGAAGATTTGAAAAAGAGACATATGGGGCAACTCTTTTACACAGAGAGTGGTTTGTGTTGGAGTGAGCTTCCAGAAGTGGGGAATGCAGGTCCAGTTACAAAGTTTAAAAGACTTTTGGATAAGTACATGAATAAGAAATATTTGGAGGGATATGAGCCAAGCGCAGGCAGGTGGGACTCGTTTAGGTTTATGGTTGGTATGGACTGATAGGACTAAGGTATCTGTTTCCACGTTGTAACACTCAATAACTTTAAGGACCTATGACTCTCTTCATGACAAAAATCCCTCCATCCACAGAATCAACCGAGTGAACCTTCTGGACTGTCTCCAAGACCAGATGGAGGGCCCAAAACCATTCGCTGTATTCCAACTATGGTCTAATGTCAAGAGTGTGCCGTTGGAAAAGGACAGCGGGTCAGGCAGCATCCAAGGAACAGGAGAATCGACGTTTTGGGCATAAGCCCTTCATCCTGATGTTTTTCCAGCACCATACTCTCGACTCTGATCTTACTGTGGGCAGTAGGTGGCACGGTGACACAGTAGTTAGCACTGCTGCCTCACAGCGCCAGAGACCTGGGTTCAATTCCTGCCTCAGGCGACTCTCTTTGTGGAGTTTGCACATTCTCCCCGTGTCTGCGTGGGTTTCCTCCGGGTGCTCCGGTTTCCTCCCACAATCCAAAGGTGTGCAGGTTAGGTGAATGTGCAATAGTCTAAATTGCCCGTAGTGTTAGGTGAAGGGGTAAATGTCGGGGAATGGGTCTGGGTGGGTTGCGTTTTGGCAGGTCAGTGTGGACTTGTTGGGCTGAAGGGCTTGTTTCCACCCTGTAAGTAATCTAATCTAATCTAAGTAATCTAATCTAAAAAAAATCTGCAGTCCTCACTTTCTCCTAACTGTGGTGTAATGACTAGTTTGAGCAAAACAAAAGATTAAGACTTTGATCTCCTTGCTAGTATTTTGTAATATGTTTTTTAAAGCAATATATTCACTGACACCATAATGTGCTGATGCTTGCCCTCTGCATATGCATGTGTGAAATATTCAACAATTTTTTAAAAGTAAAGTTAAATTATTACTTTGCATGACACTTTTTAACCTGATATGCTCTCTTTTCTTCTCATTATTAGCTGTTTATTAGGTAGTTTTCACCTTTTGTTAAATTTATTTTTGACAGAGATTTCTGCAAATGTACATCCTCCCTAGTGTCAGCTTTTTTTAGAATCCTGTTTTCACAAATAACGTCGTTACACAGCACTCTGAATTTTACAACCCAAAAGTGGACTTGACACTGTGATTTTGAAAATATTCTTGAAGTTACATGAGCAGCTTTGTATAATGAATAATAAACACAGAGTGTGCAGGTAAAACTCAGCAGATCTTGTCGCATCAGTGGCGAGAGAAGCAGAGGTAACATTTCAAGTCTGCTATGACACGTTTTTAGAACTCTTCTTCTGAAGAAGGGTCACACAAGAAGCACACTTTTCCATCCAGAATCAAAATCCCAATCCTGTTTCTCTCTCCACAGATGCTGCCAGACCTGCTGAGCTTCACCAGCAATTTCTGTGTCTTATCAGATTTCCAGCATCTGCAGTTTTTTCACCCTTAATTATGTGATGAATATCTTGCACACTGCAAATCAACAGGTCTGTTAGTGAAAGGCATTATCATTTGGTTACTCACGGTGGTGTGTTTGGACTGGTGAAATGAATTAGACAAGACAGCAACAAACACTCTCTGAGAGCCTATCCAAGCAACATCTTCCTTCAAGCTGGAAGGACCCAAGGAGCAATGTGCATGCAACACCATAGAAATGTTAGACCCAGAAAGAGACTAGTTGGTCCATCTCAATGTTGGTTCTTTATAGAGGAAGCGAAGACTGATCTCAATGCTCACATCTTCCTCCAGTGCCTTGAATCTTCCTCTAGTACAAAGATTTGTGCATTAAAAGGTATAGCGGCCTCTCTGCCTTAACCATTGTTTATGAAAAAGCATTCCAAACAGAACTTAGTACATTGGTATTTTTCCTGTCATTTGTCATCATTCATCAAGTGCCAAATTTAGAGAGATAAATTTTGGTACTAACTCTCTCCAACCACAGGCAACCGTATTTCCTTATTTACCTCTCAAAAATGCTTCAGTATTTTAATTAAATTTGCTTAATCTCCTTTGACTAAGGGATTCAGCCTTGGTCACACGACTTTAACCTCATAACGATTGTTTCGGACTCTTAACAGCATCAGTCAATATTCTCAACCCAGTTACTGAATGGATGAGGAATGACAAACTTTGCAGTCTGCCAAGTGGTCAAATTCACCAATTCAGTGAGGAAAGGGGATTAAGATGGTTTCAATTTGCTTATGCCAAAAGAACACTTCGTTACTGCCCTGTAAGCATCAAGTGCACCAAATCTAACAATTGTTTTCTACTGTGCAATGTGTTGCTAAATGTTGTGATTGTGAGTGAAATCTCTTAGATCTTTCCATCAATTTTAGTCAACCAAGTGGCAGCTGATCCTTTCTGATCAAGTCGCTTGTCAGCATTTGTTCTGCATGATGACTGAATACTTGCAGGCCACTAAAAGAACAAATAGCCAATGCCAAATTTTGGAAACTATTTTTGTGTCAAAATAAATCTCTCAACCACTATGTATCTGTCAAAGAAAATCTAAAATAGATGATCTAGCTATTTGCTTCAATGCTTTTTGCAAGATCTTGTTGTGTTGCAAATTGTTGCATTTCTCTACGTTACAACAGCGACTCAACAGTAAGTGATAAAGCATCTTGTGACACCCTAAGATCAAGCATACAAAATAGGAGCAGGAACAGGCCAAGAGAGGAGTGGCAAAGTGGCCAGTCGTTAGCACTGCTGCCTGGCAGTGCCAGGGATTCTAGACTTGGGCGATGGACTGTGTGGAGTTTGCATGCTCTCCCTGTATCTGCATGGGTGTCCTCCGGTTTCCTCCCACAGTCCAAAGATGTGCAGGTTAGGTGGATTGGCCATGGGACATGCAGGGTTATAGGAATAGGGGATGGAGTTGGATCTGTGTAGAATGCTCTTCAGAGAACTTGTTGGGCTGAATGGCCTGCTTCCCTGCTAAAGGGATTCTGTGATTTAGCTCTCAAGTCTGTTCCATCATTCAGTAAGACGAGGGCTGACCCATTTGTATCTCGAAACGCACACTTCTATTTAGGTCATGTTGCAGCTGTACAAAACATTGGTTCGGCTACTTTTAGAACATTGCATGCAATTCGGGTCTCCCTGTTATAAGAAAGATGTTGTGAAACTTGCAAAGGTACAGAAAAGAGTTACAAGGTTGTTGCCAGGGTTGGAGGGTTTGAGCTATGGGGAGAGGTTGAATATGCTGGGGCTGTTTTCCCTGGAGTTTTGGAAGCCGAGGGGTAACATTATAAAGGTTTATAAAATCATAAGGGGCATCAATAGGGTGATTGGCCAATGTCTTTTTCCCCAGGGTAGTGGAGTCCAAAACTAGAGGGTAGTGGTTTAAGGTGAGAGAGAAAAACTGTAAAGGGAACCAAAGGGGCAACTTTTTTACACAGCGGGTGGTGCATGTATGGAATGAATTGCCAGAGGAAGAGGTGAAAGCTGGGTGGGTACATGAATAGGAAGCATTTAGAGGGATATAGAACAAATGGGACTAGATTAATCTAGGATATCTGGTCAGCATGGACAAGTTAGACTGAAGTTAGTTCCTGCGCTGTACAACTCCATGACTCTATCAGTTAAAAATACAGCAGGAAATGAAAAGAGTTGCAAGCCCAGATTTGGAGGGGAGTCAAGTTCTTCACTCAGAGCAGCAGAGATGGAACTGTTGCTGACAATGGGAAGAAGGAGCTGAAGGTCACCCTGAGGGAGTGCTATATATAGGGCACAGATAACGCATGGAGAACCTCCAAGTCGTTTGTGTGAAAGTTCCTCAAGGCAAAGCTATCTCAAGTGATTTTTTTTACTTGAGTTTGCAAACCTTATCCCTGGCAATCAGTACAAAATGGATGAATGATTGAGCTACCAAATACTTTTATGTGATCTGTACATGGTTGTGATGAAAAGAAAAATAATGCTGACATTAGGTTTGATCAAGAAAGCTACGTGATGCACATGCAGAAGCAAGCCAGCTTTGCATTTTTAATATCTTAAGGGTCGTCACTTTGTCATAGCTGCAATATTTCCCTGGAAGCCATTTTGAGCTGCTGAATGACTGGACCAATTAAATCAAACTGGTGAAAATGGTTTATATTCATCATTTTGGCAGTATTATAGACCACAGCACTCATAAGTTTCGAGAAAAGGTTTTATGGAGTGGATACTAAATCTTCGTGAATGTTACATACTTAAATAGGAAATTCATGTGATGCACTGGGACCTGGTTTTCCAATGCTCGGGTCTGAAGAAAGTGGTTAAGAATGGCCAGAATAGTAACACAGATGTACCCACTCAGTAGGTGAACTGTTGGGAAGCAGTAGGGAGTTTTCATAGAATCCCTACAGTATGGAAAGATGCCATTCAGCCCATCAAGTCCACACCAACCTTCCAAAGAACATCCCACTCAGACCTAGCACCCCCCAACCTATCCACGTAACCCTCCATTTCCCATAGCTAATTCACCCAATCTACACATCTTTGGACTGTGAGGGGAAACCGGAACACCTGAAGGAAACCCATGTAGACACAGGGAGAACATGTAAACGCCACACAGACAGCTGCTCAAGATGTAATTGAACCCGGGTCCCTGGCGTGTGAGGCAGCAGTGCTGGCCATTTCTCCTCCTCCATTACTCCGAACCTCCACATCCCACAGTTACTCATTTTTACTGGTCAGGCAGCTGAACGACCTTGTCCCACAGACCAATATGACATTGACAACTTGGTCCCCAGGAAGGCAAGAAATAAGGTAGAGTCCTGTTGAATGCTAAGATCAATGCCAATTTGGCCATTATCACCATAACTAATGTCCTTAATTCCACCCTTTTTCAGTTGTCTGAGAGTGTATCCTGTCGTTTTCAGTATCCTGTAGCATTTTTGGCTCTTGGCCAGAGGATTGTGGTGTCATGTACCCACAATCTGATGCTTCAGTGCAAAACTAGGGAGTGCTGCATGTTGGAAGCTCAAATTCTACACTGTTGGAGTACCACAGAATTGTGTTGAAATGTGGAAAGAGACCATTCAGCCCATCAGTTCTGCCATCCTCACCTGCTCTGGTCAAAATCTGATTCCAAATCCATCACAATGCAGTTGTTTTCTCAGCTGGCCTCTGGGCAATTAGAAATGTGCAATTAACTCTGGCCTGGTCAGATGCCCATGAACAAAGTTTTCAAAAATGATATGCTTCACTAACAGCTCTTTCACCCTGTCCTTCTAAATTTCATGACATGTGCACACGTACACCCAGGTAACTCTGTTCTTATATCCTCTTCAGAGCTGTACCCAACAATGTTCTGAGCTGTACGGCTCCATGCCTGCAGCCATTCAAAGGTTTAGCATGGGGTGAATGGCCCCAACATAACGATCGCATCATTACCCTTTGGTCTGGAAGTCACCACCTCACATAGATCTCGCATGTCCTGAAACGCTGGCTGTGCCCTTTCTTTTTTTATTGTCTCCGTAAGGCTTTCCAGTCAAATGTATCACCTCACATATCTCCACATTAAACACCTATCAGCCCACTCCACCAACTTGCCTTTTGAAGTTCCACACTAGCCTTCTGACACTGGGGTGGACAAGGTGGCTCTGTGTTTAGCACTGCTGCCTCACAGCGCCAGGGATCCATGTTCGATTCCACTCTTGGAGTTTGTATATTCTCCCTGTGTCTGCATGGGCTTCTTCTAAGTACTCCAGTTTCCTCACACAGTCCCAAAATGTGCAGGTTTGGTGGATTGGCTATGGGAAATGCAGGGTTACAGAATAGGGTATGGGGTTGGATCTGGGTGGGATGCTCTCCAGAGGGTTGGTGTGGGACTTGTTGGGCTGAATGGCCTGCTTCCCCATTGTAAGGATTCTGTGATTTGGAAGGGTCAACTAACTTTGATTTCTCCTCACAGATGCTGCCAGATCTGCTGAGTTTTTCCAGCATCTTCTGTTTTTGTTTCTGATTTGCAGCATCTCAGGTAGCACAGTGGCTCACTGGTTAGCACTGCTGTCTCACAGTGCCAGGGATCCAGGTTCGGTTTGACCTTCAGGCAATTGTCTGTGTGGAGCCTGCACATTCTCCCCATGTCTGTGTGGGATTCCTCTGGGTAATCCAGTTTCCTCAAACAGTCCAAAGATATGCATTGGCCATGCCAGATTTTCCTTGGTGCCCAGGGATGTGCCAACAGGTTATGGTGAGTGGGTGGGTAAGTGGAGCTGAGGTCACGAAAGGATCAGCCGTGATCTTATTGAATGGTGGAGTGGGCTCAAAGGGCCAGATGGCCTACTGCTCCTAGCTCTTATGTTCTTCTGATTAGGTGGGTTAGCCATTGGAAATGCAGGGTTCCTGTGCTCGGGTAAGTTCTTTGGAGAGGTGGTGTGAACTTGATGGGCTGAATGGCCTGTTTGCATACTGTAGAGGCTTTATATTCCATCTTTTGTGTGCAGCAGTAAACCAAGCCCTCTGACTTTATGACTCCATGACTCTACCTTTTCAGTAGCAATACTTGGGGAGAAGACCAGGGAAGTTCGCCGTGATGTCCTGAATCATATTTAGCCTTCAAACTAATATCACAAGGTCAGATAATCTGGTCATAGTCATGTTATGCCTTGCTTTATCAGCCTTGCTTTCCATGGATTGAGTGTTATTGATCCAACATTGCAAGAGTCAGGATGTTTCAGAAGTACTTTGTTCTGAGGTTATGAAAATGACTTTTCAAATGCACATTGTTCTATAGCTTTACATTCTACCCAATTGCTTTAATTCCATCGGCATTTAGTTGGATGGCACTGCCCAGGAAACAATGATGTTGGGGAGATGCTCCAGAATTGATTCAGGTCTGTGTACGCTCCTGCCTGTATTTTGTGGATCCACGCTAGTGTTGGAAGCCAAGCACAGAATCAGCTGCTAGCCTCTTTCTGCTCTCGATCTAGGTCACATTGCCAATGCCTTCCTTTGTCGTGTGACTTGAACGGCTTCAAGTAAAAATATCTTTCAGTATTCAAACAATGTTCAAGCAGGAACATGGCCCAAATCCTGTCATCAGTGTTTGAAAGTAGCTTCAAAAGTTGGATCTCTGGCATGAGATCACAACTAACAGGATCTGTGGAATTTATCATTGTCATTTCTACATATATTTTAGATTCCCTTGATTCAGGGTCTCTTTGCCAATGTTGTATCCAGAATATAATAACGAGTGACTTTAAATGCCCTCGACTGAAATGAAATGCAGAAATCTGCAGGGAAGATTTCAGCTACAGCGTAGTGACTTTCATTAGCTACAAAGGGGCAGAGATGTCAGGACATCGAAGGAGAGTGTCGCTTCTTTTGTTGGAAACAGTCCAAGTTCTGCTTGTTCTGTAACCCCCTGGAAAGGTAATCACGCTGACATCCAATTTTACTGCATTTTTCCAACTGCCTTGTGGTGAACTATGCAGCACGTACTTTTTTTATTCGATCGTGAAATGTGGACAATGTTATAGAGTCATAGAGTCAAAGAGATACACAGCATGGAAACAGACCCTTTGGTCCAACCCGTCCGTGCCGTCCAGATATCCCAACCCAATCTAGTCCCACCTGCCAGCATCCGGCCCATATCCCTCCAAACCCTTCCTATTCATATACCCATCAAAATGCCTCTTGAATGTTGCAATTGTACCAACCTCCACCACTTCCTCTGGCAGCTCATTCCATACCCGTACCACCCTCTGTGTGAAAAAGTTGCCCCTTAGGTCTTGGCTGGCCCCATCACCGGTCAGCCTTGAGAATTTGGTAGAGAGCAACCTTCTTGAACTGCCACAGTCCACGTGCTGTAGCAATGCCACTTTTGTCCAGGAATTTCCAGGAGGTGGTGAAAGGCAAAGATAGAATTTATAACTGACGGTGAGAATGCTGAAGAAACTCAACAGGTCTGAAAGCATCTGTTATGAGAGAATGAGAGTCAATGTTTCAGGTCCAGTAGGACTCATCTTTAGAACTCAACATTTGAATGTTCCTCTAATGTCTTAGCCCATTGGCTGGATGGCTGGTTCATGATGTACAGAGATGCCAACAGCATGAGTTTAATTCTCATACTGGCTGAGGTTACCATGACGGACTCTCCTTTCCAATCTCTCCACTTGCCTAAAGTGTGGTGACTCTCAGGATAAAACATCACCAGTTGACTCTCTGTAAAGGGAAGCAGCCCTATGGTCTGGTGAGTTTTATATCCTAGCCAATTGCTAAGTGCCATTTTCAGTCCAAGCTGAGATTCATTGTTGGGCCAAACCAGGTCAGGATGGCGGGTATTAATGCACTAGTTGAGTTGCTAATGACAACCTAGAAGTTTTGAGCAGACAAGGTGGAGCTTAGTGTCACATCGTGCCATGTTAGGTTCATAGAATCCCTACAGTGTGGAAACAGGCCCTTCAGCCCAACAAGTCCACACCGATCCTCCGAAGAGCAACCCACCCAGACCCATTCCCCTATTACTCTACATTTACCCCTGACTAACGCACCTAACCTACACACCCCTGAACACTATGGGAAATTTAGCGTGGCCAATCCACCTAACCTCCACATCTTTGCTCTGTGGGAGGAAACAAGAGTACCTGGAGGTAACCCCACAGACACAGGGAGAATGTGCTAACTCCACACAGACAGTAGCCCGAGGCCGGAATTGAACCCGGGTCTCTGCTGCTGTGAGACAGCAGTGCCAACCACTGAGCTATCGTGCTGCCCAAAAGTGGGACTGTGAACTCATTGACTCTTAGTACCGACCCTACAAGGTCACATTACTTAATGTAGAACTGGGAAAATGTTCATGTCAACCAATGTTGTAAGTAGTAAATGTTACACCACCACTTTACTTCATACTGTGTAATACATCCACCAACTCAGAGAGAATGTTAGACAAACTGGATGAATAATATAAGGAAGAAAAACCCCAAAACTTACAAATATCAGTTACCAGGCTGACTCATCTTGTAGAACTCAAAATGGAACTCCTGTGAGAGTAATACATTTATTTCCGAGTGTTACGACTTTCGTTTCCTGTTTTTCTCCCTCTTGAGCAATATTTGTTTTCCAAGAGCACGTGAATCCCACAGTCCCGAGCTTACAAGTGAGCACAGCACCAGTTCGAGAATCGCTCATGGTAGTTCACCCAGGACTGAGTGGTTCTCTGCTTTTGAGAGGGCAGTATTAGAGTCACAGAGATGTACAGCATGGAAACAGACCCTTCTGTCCAACTCGTTCATGGTGAATAAATATCCTAAATGAATCTAATCCCATTTGCCTCCAAACCCTTCCTTTTCATATACTCATCCAGTTGCCTATTAAAAGTTGTAATTTTACCAGCCTCCACCACTTCCTCTTTGACAGTATTTTAGATTGGAATGGTGTGCAGGGGAATGGGGACAAAACAAGCAAGCGGCACTGATTAATCAAGCTGGTATAGGCATGATGGGCCAAATGGCTTCTTTCTACACCTCAATCATTTTGTGACAGCACTCGTGTCTTAAAATCCAAACACAAAAGGTTCAGGTTCCAGGGTCATAGAGTCATCCAGCATAGAAACAGGCCCTTCAGTCCAACTTACACATGCTGATCAAGTTTTCCAAACCTAATCAGTCTCATTTGCTTGTATCCCTCTCTACCTTTCCTATTCATGTAACAGTCCGAAATAGACTGCTGCAAAGATGCAAGGCTGATGTTCAATGTTGCTCTACTGGAGACTCTCTATCAATTAAAATGTTAAACTGAAATGGAATCTGGTTGTGACATTGTTTGGGCTGGAGAGTCTACGAGAGAGCTTGTGCTACCTGGCCCTTTCCCTGGAATCTCGACCCATGATTATTTGTGCCACTGAGGAGTTAATGCCTTCTCCTAGAAAGACACCACCATAATTCCAATATCATAGAGAACCAACGCTACATGTTAAATAATGTGGGTTGGGATTTGTTTCCGGTAGATTAAGGGAAGAGGGGTCCACAGGGAGAGGAAGGGCGGGGGATACTGCCTTTATAATTTACCCCCCATGTCCTGATGTCCCAGCAACACAACATCCTTCCTATAGCAGAGAATTCAGAAATGAATGCAGTATTCTAAAAGTACAGTCGCAATATGACATCTCAACTCCAATACTCAATGCACTGACCAAGGAACACAAGCATTGAAAAGTGTGGTGCTAGAAAAGCACAGTGGGTCAGGCACTATCCGGGGAGCAGGAGAGTCGATAATTCGGGTATAAGCCCTCCAAGTCTTAGGAAGGCAAGCTTGCCAAATGTTTTGTGCACCACCCTGTCTACCCGCGACTCCACTTTCAAGGAATTATGCACCTGCACCCCGAGGTACATCACAAAACAAAGCTTCAATGACCACTCCCACTAGCTTTTCCTTTAGGGTGATGTACATTGTTTCCTGATTAGGCAATGGTCCTTGAGTGGGTGGTGATGATGCGCAGTACTACTGCATTCCAAGGGATGTAAGTATGTCCACCATGTTGTGAGGGAGAGAGTTTGTGAACTTTAACCCAGTGTGATCTGACCTTGGCATCAATTTTAAAAGTCTTCTCATCAAGTTTGAATCTTTCCAGAGCTGCACTCATCCACTTCAACCCTCCATCAATCTACACAGCTCAAATTCTGAACCCTCACCCACTTCCAAACTTAGGGTCAATACAGGACAAAACGCAGCCACTAGCAGTGGATGGATATGGTTGAAGAGGCCAAATCTGGGGAACATAGAGATGCTGGGATTATAGGGCTGCTGCACATTGCAGAGATAGAGAAGGAGGAGGTCATAGAGGAACATGGAATCAAGATTTGGAATTTTAAAATTGAGGCCTTCAGCATCCACAAATCAAAGTAGACCAGGCAGTGGGTGAAAGGCACTATTGTGTAATGGGTATCCAAATTCATGATCACGATGAGGTGCTTGTATTAAAATTACAGAAGGAAAGCAAGAGTCAGACAGCCACAATGCACTATGCAATGAATAGATTTAGGAATTTAATCTATTATTACATAGTATATCAATTACAGTGTAAACAGTTTGAAATAATCATCATAAAAATATTTCCTGTGTTCCAGAAGAAATCTGATCTAAATCCATGCTTAAAAAATGCAATGAAGGGCAAGATTACTTTCACAATGGGCACATTCAAAGATTGGAATCTCGGCTTAATTGCACCTGACAGGATAATTAGGGTAATATCCGTTTATTTTTCTAAAGCAGAAAAGAACTGAGACAGTGGGCGTTATTTGCGAATTAGACAATTTAAGCCTAATCAAAATTAAAAGAATGAAAAATATAAAAGTTTAAGGTTGAAATCCTATCTGGGGTTGAAATCCTATCCTCTCCTTGCCAACATCCCATTCTTCACCTTTTGCAAATCTCAGTTCACCCCAAATTTCGACTCATCAATCATCATTTGTTCACTGGTCTACATTAGCTTCTAATCTCCCAATGTCTCTGATTTAAAATGATCATCTTTATGTCTAAGTCCCTTCATGGCTTTGCCACTTTCTACTTCTGGAACTTTCTCCCCTCCTTACCTCTTGAAAGTTGGTTTCCTTCCTATTGTGACCTCTTATATACCCTTCGCCCCCATTCCCTGCATCCTATTATTTTAAGTTTTGTCTTAACATGTTAAAGATCTACACTCCCACACTATGCCTCTCTGCCTCTCCATCTTCTTGTTGCTATGTGAAAACAATTGTTAAGACCAATTAGAATCAGAGTCATTGAGTTATACAGCACAGAAACAGACCACTCTGTCCAACTCCTGCACCGACCAGACATCCCAAACTGATCTAATCCCATTTGCCAGCATTTGGCCATATCCCTCTATACCCTTCCTATTCACATACCCATCCAGATGCCTTTTAAATATTGTAGCTGAAAATGTGTTGCTGGAAAAGCGCAGCAGGTCAGGCAGCATCCAGGGAACAGGAGAATCGACGTTTCGGGCATAAGCCCTTCTTCAGGGCTTATGCCCGAAACGTCGATTCTCCTGTTCCCTGGATGCTGCCTGACCTGCTGCGCTTTTCCAGCAACACATTTTCAGCTCTGATCTCCAGCATCTGCAGACCTCACTTTCTCCTTTTAAATATTGTAATTGTACCTGTCTCTATCGCTTGCTCTGGCAGGTCGATCCATATCCATTCCATCTTTTGCAAGAAAAAGTAACCCCTCAGGTCCTTTTTAAATGTTTCCCCTCTCACCTTAAACCTCTAGGTTTGGAGTCCCCCACTGTAGGAAAAAGACCTTGGCTATTCACCGTGTCCATGCCCCTCATGATTTTATAAATCTGATAAGGTCATCCCTCAACCTCCGACGCTGAAGGTAAAACACCTAGTCTATTCAGCTTCTCCCTACAGCTCAAACCCTCCAATCCCGGCAACTTCCTCGTAAATCTTTTCTGTACTCTCTCAAGTTTGACATCTTTGCTGTAGCAGGGAGATCAGAATTGCACACAGTATTCTAAAAGTTTCCTCATCAACATCCTTTACAGCCACAACAAGACATCTCAATTCCTATATTCAATCCTCTGACCAATGAAGGCAAAAGTGCAAAATATCATATTAATTTCCCTTCCCACTCCCATCTGAAATGACCATCCTTGGTCTCCTTCATTGCCACAATGAACCAAACCGCAAATTGGAGGAACAACACCTTATCTTCCACCTGAGCAGCTATAGCCCAGATAACTCAACACTGAGTTCTCCAATTTCAGATAACCTCCCTTCCCATCACCCATCTCCCTTCCCAGTCTCTCCCCCTGCCTTCCATCCCTCTGATTAACCCTTCCTTCCAACCACGAATTGGATTCATTCCTCCCTTCGACCAACCAGGTTGTACCCTCCACCTGTGCTCACCTATCCCTACCTCACCACCCGGCTCCCGCCCTCACCCACACCCCCACCCCCTATCTGCCGCTCTTCTTACACCCAACCCCAGTCCTGAAGAAGAGTTATACTCGAAATGTTGACTTCTCCACCTCCAGATATTGCCTGGCTCGCTGGATCCTTCCAGTCTCCTGTCTGTCTACTTGGATTCCAACTTCTGCAGTTTTTTTGTCTACTTCACCACCCTGTCCACCTGCGACTCCACTTTCAAGGAACTATGTACCTGCACCCCTAGGTACTTGCAATCATAGAGTCATCCAGTCAGACAGTATGGAAACAGACCTTTCGGTCCAATCAGTCCATGCCGACCATAATCCCAAACTAAACTAGCCCCACCTGCCTGCTCCTGGTCCAAATCCATTCAAACCTTTCTTATTCACGTATCCATCCAAATGTCCTTTAAACATTTCAATTGTACCCACATCAATCACTTCCTCTGAAAGTTCATTCCTTACACGAACCATCCTCTGTGTAAAAAAATTGTCCTCATGTCTGTTTTAAATCTCTCACCTCTCACCTTAAAAATGTGCCCCCTCATCTTGAAATCTCCCATCCTCGGGAAACGACAACTATCATTAACTCTATCTATACCTCTCAGTATTTTGCAAACTTCTTTCAGATCACCTTTCAACTTCCTACGCTCCAGTGAATAAAGTTCCAGCATATCCAACCTTTCTTTATAACTCAAGCCTTCCATATCCAGCAACATCCTGATAAATCTCTTCTGATACTTGATAATATTCTTCCGAAAACTGGGTGAATTGAACTGGACAGACTATTCCAGAAGAGGCCTCAGCAATGTCCTACCCAATCTCAGCATGACATCCCAAACTTCTGTACTCAAATGACTCCACCAAACCAAGTTTCAATTAATTCTCCTGCTACCTCATTCTCTCAGTTAATGCCCATTCTATTGATCATGGTTACGTAAAGCATATTTATGTTACTTATATTTCAATTGTGTGTAACTGTATGCAGTTGAAGAGTAATGATGGAGATTTTACTCAAAATCAAAGGTAGAGTCAGAGATGTACAGCACAGAAATGGATCCTTCGGTCCAACTCGCCCATGCTGACCCGATATCCTAAATTAGTCTAGTCCCATTTGCCTGCATTTGGCCTATATTCCTCCAAGAGGTAAAAACAATGACTGCAGATGCTGGAAACCAGATTCTGGATTAGTGGTGCTGGAAGAGCACAGCAGTTCAGGCAGCATCCAAGGAGCTTCGAAATCGACGTTTCGGGCAAAAGCCCTTCATCAGGAATAAAGGCAG
>NC_057720.1:9217163-9268773 GCF_004010195.1 Chiloscyllium plagiosum
CACCTTCATCCCCTCCCCCACTCACTCATTGTACTCTATGCTACTTTCTCCCCACCCCCACACTCCTCTAGCTTATCTCTTCACGCTCCAGGCTCACTGCCTTTATTCCTGATGAAGGGCTTTTGCCCGAAACGTCGATTTCGAAGTTCCTTGGATGCTGCCTGAACTGCTGTGCTCTTCCAGCACCACTAATCCAGAATCTCTATTCCTCTAAATCCTCCCTATTCATATACCCATCTAGATGTCTTTTAAATGCTGCAATTGTACCAGCCTCCACCATTCCCTCTGGTAGCTCATTCCATACACGCACCACTCTCTGCGTGAAAAGGTTGCCTTTGAGGTCTCTTTTAACTCTTTCCCCTCTCACCTTAAACCTATGTTCTCTAGTTGTGGACTCCCCCATCCCAGAGAAAATACCTTATCGATTTACTCTATCCACGCCCCTTATGATTGTATGAACCTCTATAAGGTCACCACTCAGTCCCCATCACTCCAAGGAAAACAGCTCCAGTCTATTCAGCCTCTCACTATAGCTCAAGCCCTCTAACCCTGGCAACAACCTTGTAATTATTTTCTGAACTCTTTCAGGCTTCACAATTGCTTCCTATAGCAGGGAGAACCAAACTGCACACAATGTTCTAAAAGTGGCCTAACCAATATTTGTACAGCTGCAACATGACCTCCCAACTCCTGCACTTAATGCTATGACCTATAAAGAAAGGCATACCAAATGTCTTCTTCACTATTATATCAACCTGTGACTCCACTTTCAAAGAACTATGAAGCTGCACTCCAAGGTCTCTTTGTTCAACAAACACCCCTCAGGACCTCACCATTAAGTGTATAAGTCCTGCCCCCATTTGCCTTTCCAAAAAGCAGCACCTCACATTTACCTATTAACACATGAAAAAGGGCTCTTCTAGGGGGCTTGTAGCATAGGGTTAGAAACAATGGGCTGTGGCCTTTCCACAGTTCCACATGTTG
Source organism: Chiloscyllium plagiosum (assembly GCF_004010195.1). Lineage (NCBI taxonomy): Eukaryota > Metazoa > Chordata > Chondrichthyes > Orectolobiformes > Hemiscylliidae > Chiloscyllium > Chiloscyllium plagiosum. The sequence goes on from NC_057720.1 coordinate 9,218,148, forward strand.
CAGCTTACTACAACATGTGAGAAAAAATTGAAGCTGGAAGGAGCATTAGGCCATTCAGCCCCTCAAGCCTGCTCTGCCATTCAGTATGAACATGGGTAATTATCTGTCTAAATACCATTTTTCCACAATTATGTTGATTTCCCAACCTGGGGAAATAGTTTTATTGCATTTAGTCCTGTTAGAATTTTATGTTTCAATCAGATCCTCTTTTCTTTAATGAGTGAATACAGGCCCAGTAAAACCAATCTTTCCTGTCCTGTCATCCTCAGCATCAACCTGATGAACCTCTGCTGCAATCCATCTGTGGCAATGGGTCCCTTCCGAGGTAAAAGAACCAACATTGCATGCAATGCTGTAGGTGTGGCCTCACCAAGGCCCTGTATAACTGCAGGAAGACATCACTATTTCCAAATTCAAATTCATTTGCCTTCCAAATGTTTTGCTGCATCTGCCTGTCTACTTTCAACCAGTGTACAAGGATATACAGATCTCTTTGTACATTCACCATTTTAAAAATGTTCTTTCTTCCTGTTTCTCACACTGCAGTGTAGAACTTTGCATTTAACCAAGTTGGACTGCATCTGCCTTGTTCTTTGTCCACTCACTGAACCTGTCTCAATTACCTTGAAGCCTCCTTGCATCCTCCTCCATTAATTACACTCCTGTTCAGTTGTGTGTCATCAGCAAACTTGGAAACGTTGCATTTGGTTACCGCATCCTGGCCATTGATACATATTCAGAATGCTTTCGGCCGAAGCACTGGTCCTCACACTATGCTACAAGTCATTGCCTGCCACTCAGAAAAAGACCCATCTATTCCCACTCTCTGTTTCCTGTCTGTCAACCAATTCTCAATCCATGTCAATATAGTACCCCACTCCCCATCCCATGTACTTTCCTTTTGCTCACTAACCTCTTGTGAAGGAACTTATCAAAAGCTTTTTGAAAATCCAAACACACCACAACCACTGGTTCTGCCTTTTCTATTCTACCAGTTGCCTCCTCAAAGGACTCTAGTAGATTTGTTGAGCATGATTGTCTTTCATAAACCCATGCTGGTTTTGTCCAATCCTGGTGATGCTTCCCAAATGTTTTGCTATCATATCTTTTATAATACACTCTAGCATTATCCCAATCACCGAGGCTAACTGGGCTGTAATTCATTGTTTCTTCTCTCCCCACCCTTTTAAATAATAAAGTTACATTTGCCACCCCATCACCAGTAGGAACGTCTCCAGAATCTCCAGAATTTTGGAAGATGACACTCATCCATCCAATATTTCCAGCATCATTTCCTTTAGAACTTTGGGACGTCGAATATCAGGCCCTGGTGAACAGTTAACCCTTTAACCCCATTCATTTCCTGAACACCATTTATTTGCTGATACTGATCTCTCTCAATCCCACCCTCTCTTTGGCTCCCTTCAATAGCTGGGAGGATATCTGTACCCTCTCTTGTGAAAACAGAACCGAAGTACGTGTTCAATTCTCCTCCCATTTCTTTGTCTGCCATCATAAAGTCTCTGGTTATCTTCTCAACACAATTTCCCCACCACCTGCAAACAGCAGTTTAGAAATTCAATGGTGGCCATGCTCACTTTCCAGGTATATTACAGGCAAGATTGACAAGGATGTTGCCAGGGTTGGAGGATGTGAGCTATAAGGAGAGGCCGAATAGGTTGGAGCAGTTTTCCCTGGAGCATTGGAGGCTGACGGGTGATCTTATAGAGGTTTATAAAATCATGAGGGGCATGGATAGGGTAAATAGACAAGATCTTTTTCCTGAGGTTGGGGAGTCCAGAACTAAGGAACATAGGTTTAGGGTGAGAGGGGAAAGATATAAAAGAAACCTAATGGTAACTTTTTCATGCAGAGGGTGGTGCATGTATGGAATGAGCTGCCGGTGGAAGTGATGGAGGTTAGTACAATTACAGCATTTAAAAGGCATCTGGATGGGTATATGAATAGAACAGGTTTAGAGGGATATGAGCTGAAAATGTGTTGCTGGAAAAGGGCAGCAGGTCAGGCAGCATCCAGGGAACAGGAGAATCGACGTTTCGGGCATAAGCCCTTCTTCAGGAATGAGGAAAGTTTGTCCAGCAGGCTAAGATAAAAGGTAGGGAGGAGGGACTTGGGGGAGGGGTGTCGGAAATGCGATAGGTGGAAAGAGGTCAAGGTGAGGGTGATAGGTCAGACGGGGGTGGGGGCGGAGAGGTCGGGAGAAGTTGTTCAGGGTGAGGGCCAGTTCAGTCAGTCGAAGGAGGGTTACGAAGAGGCAGGCATAGCTGGGGCCCATGTGGGTGCCCATGGCTACTCCTTTGGTTTGGAGGAAGTGGGAGGATTGGAAAGAGAAGTTGTTCAGGGTGAGGGCCAGTTCAGTCAGTCGAAGGAGGGTTACGAAGAGGCAGGCATAGCTGGGGCCCATGTGGGTGCCCATGGCTACTCCTTTGGTTTGGAGGAAGTGGGAGGATTGGAAAGAGAAGTTGTTCAGGGTGAGGACCAGTTCAGTCAGTCGAAGGAGGGTGTCAGTGGAAGGGTACTGGGTGGTACGCCGGGAAAGGAAGAAGTGGAGTGCTTTGAGTCCTTCATGATGGGGGATGGAGGTGTACAGGGACTGGATGTCCATGGTGAAGATAAGGCGTTGGGGACCTGGGAAGCGAAATGAGGCATGAGGCAAGTGCTGACAAATGGGACTAGATTAATTAAGGATATCTGTTTGGAATGGACGAGTTGGGACTGCAGGTTCTGTTTCCATGCTGTGCAACTGCATGACTCTCTGACTCTATGACTGATTCTTTGATTGACTTGTTGTCATGTGTACTGAAGTACAGTGAAGAGCTTTGTTAATGAGCTGTAAAAGTAGATTGTTGTAAGCAAGGATGTACAGATCAAAAGGACTTGGACAGAGGGACATAGGTTACTTTGAACAGGGTGAACACCAGGCGAGATCAATGTTGCAAGATCAGCATTATTTGAGGTTAGAGAGTCCATTCATCAATCTGGTAATGACTGGGAAGAAGCTGTTCCTGTTGATGCATGTGTTCAGGCTTCTGTATCTTCTGCCTGGTGGAAGAGGTTGTAGGAGAGCATTACCGGGGTGCGATGGGTCTTACGATGAAAATCACAACACTTGCTTTGAAAAAGTACAGGAGTTCCTTCTACTGTCTTTGGCTTTTAAAATATCCCTTTTCACATTTCAGTCCACAATGGGAAATGCAGCAAAATAAAAAGATGCAGTTTTTACAGAAAGTACAGTCAGAGGAACTTAAGTGAGTTACTCCAAAGTGTACTCACTGCTGTCACAGTGAGTCAGTGATGGAAGGAGTGGATGTTTAAAATATGCTTATCAAAAAAGCAGCCCTATCCTGGATAGAGCTGGGTTTCTTGAATATTGTTGAGTTACACACATTCAGGTATGTGGATTGTCCGAAGGAAACCTACACAAAGTCGAAGTGATAGAATACTGGGGTATTCCTGTCTTTGATGACTCAGCCCAGGATGTTCTGTGGGATTTCTCCTTGACATTTGTTCTTGGATTGTGGAGACAAAGCATTCCATCTTTTCTTGGAGCAGAATGTAAACAGAATCTTTTTCTGCATAGGTCATTATAACTATGGTAAGGCAAATTTAAAGTGTCAGATACCGAGGATTGGTTCAGAATAATCTTAAGAAAGGGGGAGAATAAATTATTGAAACTGTGTTTCGAACACACATACTTACATAGCCACTACTGAGGGCCTGGAGGTAACTGAAATAGCACTGAAGGTAAGCAGAAGATGAGCAGGCATTCAAAATGACAGCGTTGACAGTGCCTGAAGTTCCTCAGCAGGTGCGCTATCTGGAGTGTGGCGTTTTCAGCAGTGACAAGAGAGAGAGATGGATTTGTGCATCTTTCAAACATTCTCCATATGCCAGTGAGGGATTATTTACACCCTGCAGCCCTTTAACTATCCATACCTGCATTGTGTCAGTGCCAATTGCGCAATGATAGTGACAGTATTGCGTGTGATTGCCTGGCCCTGTGAATACTAATATCAAGGAAAATATTCTGCGTTAATACTAAGTGGCAAGCAGAAAAATAAAGACTATAGATATGGGAACATTCAGTCCAGTGCTGCTGTTGGTAAATTTAAGTAAGAAGTTATTTCTACAATAATATGGTTGCCATTATATTCTACCCTCTGTGATAATTTTGTAGGTTTGAAAGCTCCTGGTGGTCAGGACATTTCATTGCAAGGTTCCAATTACAGATAGTAAAACTAAGTAAGTTCCTTTAATAATCTAAAATTTATCTTCACTAAAGTTTTACACTGACAATAACTTTGACGAGGTGGGTTTATCTTACCAAGGAGCAGATATTGTCAAACTATGGGCGGCACAGTGGCTCAGTGGTTAGCACTGCTGCCTCACAGTGCCAGGGACCCACATTCAATTCCAGCCTCGGGCGACTGTCTATGTGGAGTTTGCACATTCACCCCTTGTCTGCGTGGGTTTCCTATGGGTGCTCCTGTTTCCTCCCACAATCCAAAGATGTGCAGGTCAGGTGAATTGGCCATGCTAAATTGTCCATAATGTTAGGTGCATTAGTCAGTGGGAAATGGGTCTGGGTGGGTTACTCTTCAGAGGGTCGGTGTGGATTTGTTGGGCCGAAGAGCCTGTTTCCACACTGTAGGGAATCTAATCTTAAAAAAAGTTTACCCTGTTTCTCTCTCCACAGATCTGCTGAGATTTTATAGCAAAGTTTGCTTTGTTTCAGAGCTCTTAACACGTTTTGTTACTCATTAAGTCTACAACGATTTTCCTGCTCTTCGGATGCTGCCTGACCGGCTGTGCTTTTCCAGTACAACTCTAATCTTGATTGTTTGCCTTACCAGTAGAAATTACCATGATGGACTATCTTGATTAGATTAAATTACCTTCAGTGTAGAAACAGGCCATTCGGCCCAACCAGTCCACACTGATCCTCCGAGGAGTAACCCACCCAGACCCATTTCCCTCTGACTAATGCAACCTAACACTATGGGTAATTTAGCATGGCCAATTCACCTGACCTGCATATCTTTGGATTGTGGGATGAAACCGGAGCACCCGGAGGAAACCCACGCAGACACGGGGAGAATGTGCAAACTCCACACAGACAGTCATCCGAGGCTGGAATCGAATCTGGGACCCTGGTGCTGTGAGGCAGCAGTGCTAACCACTGAGCCACCGTACAACCTTTTTCCACCTGTCCCCTAGCCTGGGGTGTTGTGACTCTGTAATGAAAAATCAGTCCTCTGGTTAGGTAGAATGATGGTGACTTTCCCTTTCGTGATTAAAAAAGATCCCAGAGAAAGGGTAGCTTTTCTTGATGTCAATAGCAAAGGAAGAGAAAGCATGACAAAATGAGACATAAGAAAAGCAAAATACTGCACATGTTGGAGATCTGAAATAAAAACAAAAAGTACTGGATAAACTCAGCAGTTTTGGCATCATCTGTGAAGAGAGAAGCAGAATGAAGACCTGAAGAAGAGTCATCATGGATCCGAGACATTAACCATCTTTCTTCACAAGGGAACACAATTGAGCATTCTGCCACGAGAACTATACATGTACCAGACTAATGTACACTGGGGTATTCCTATCTTTAATGATTCAGTCTAGGATGTTCTGTGGGATTTCTTTTTGGCTGCGTTCCTGCGTTGTGGAGATAAAGCATTCCATCTTTTCTTAGAACAGAATGTAAATAGAATCATTATTTCTATGTACGAAGAGAATCTAGATTTAATAGGCCGATATCACTGGAGTTTAGAAGAATGAGGAGGGGACTTCCCAGAAACCTATGAAATTCTAAGAGGAGTTGACAAAGTAGATGCAGGAAGAATGGTCCTGATGACCAGAGAGTCCAAAGCCAGGGGTGAAAGTTTAAGGATATGGGGTAGATCATTTTGGACTGAGGTGGGGTGGATTTTCTTAACGCAGAGAGTGATGAACTTGTGTAATTCTCTGCCACAGAACGTGTTTGAGGTTAAAATGTTGAATGTTTTTGTGAAGGAGTTAGATATAGTTCTTCAAGCTAAAGGGCTGAAAGAGTATGGGGTGAAAGCAACTGAGTTAAATGATCAGTAGGATTGAATGGTGGAGCAGGTTCAAAGGGTTGAATGTTTCTATGTTTACTCAACACATGAATCCTTCAATATTCATTATATTATTTCCACTTGAATGTTTCATTATTATGGATGAACATATAAGTCAGTCATGCCTGATCTGGCTAACACTACACGTAGAACCACTTTTTTTACTCTGCATGGGACGCAGGTGTTGCTGGCTGGGACAACCTTTGCCTAGTTGCCCTTGAGAAGGTGATGGTGCACTACCTTCTTGAACTGCTACAGTGCCTGTGTTCTGGTGCTGAGGTCAATGCAGGTGGTCTCTCTGGTTTCATTTCTTTGTTGTGACTTTGGAACAATTGATACAACTGAGTTTGCTTGTTTGGCCATTTCAGAGGGCAGTTGAGAGTCAACCATGTTTCTGTGTGTCTGGAATCACATGTAGCCAGACCAGATAAGGAGAGTATATTCCTCCTCTGAAGCACATTAGTGAACAAGGTAGGTTTATCTGATAATTGACATTGGTTTCATAATCATCATTAGATTCTTAATTCCAGACAGATTATTGAATTAAGCCTCTACCATCTGCTGGTGCGGGATTTGAACCCATGTCCCCTGAACATTACTTGAGCCTTTAGGTTAGTAGCCCAGTGATCATACCAGTAAGCCATTGCTGCCCTGCCAAATAATGTTGGCATTATATTGTTGGCAGTGGCAGGAATCACCTAGGCTAATGAGTATGACTGTCCACCAACAAAATTCCATGTTACTACTCATGGGTTCCTAGAACCACATCTCTGCCCAGACATTTGGCAGGAATTGACCCTTGGCCTTGAGATCACTGGTATTCCTTTCTTCAGTTAGCTTTTCTGCATATAGGGTCATAGAATCAGAGTTTTTCAGTATGGAGACAGGCCCTTCAGCCCAAACTGGTCCATGCTGACCAAAATGTCCATCCACAGTAACCCTATTTCCCTGCACTTAGGGCTTATCCTTCTAAACCTTTCCTATCCATTTATTGATCCAACTGTCTTTTAAATGTTGTTAGTGTACCCACCTCAACCACTTCCGCTGGCAGCTCATTCTATACGCATACTACCCTCTGTGTAAAAAAGTTACCCCTCAGGTTCCCATTTATCCTTTCCCCTTTAACCTTAAACTGATAATCTCTAGTCTTCAATTCCCCAAGTCTGGGAAAAGGACGGAGTGCATTCACCCTATCCGTACCTCTCATGATCTTGTACATTTTTATGAGATCTTCCCTCAGTCTCCTTCGCTCTAAAGAAAACCATCCTAGCTTGTCCAGCCTCTCCCTATAACTCAGTCCCTTCAGTCCAGGCAAAATCCTTGTAAAGTTCTTCTGCACTCTTTCCAGTTTAATAACATCCTTCCTATAGCAAGGTGACCAAAACTGATCACAATGCATCTCCTTGATGACTGGCATTCTCTAAGAGTTGTGTCTCTTTGCACATGAATTTCCTTCGAGTTGTTTTTTTCTGAACGGGAATCTCGTTGACATTGACATTTCTTGAGTAAGGTCTCCAGGGAGTCCATGTAACATTTCCCTTGTCCTCCTCTCGTTCGAGTTGGTCGGAGGAGATTTGTCTCTGGCAGTCAGAACTCAGGCATCCTAAACGAGTTAAAGCTATCAGTGGGTGATGCTGACACACAGCTCAGTTGGCTGGACAGCTGGGTTGTATTGCAGTGTGATGTCAACAGTGTAAGTTCAACTGCAGCACCAGCTGAAGTTACTGTGAAGGCCCTGATTTCTCAACCTCACCCCTCGCCTGAGGTAAGGTGACCCACAGGTTAAACTCACTACAAGTTGTCTATCTGTATTGAGAGAAGAGCCTTATAGTCTTCTGCAGCTATGGTAACTTCATCTTTTCCTTAGGTAATGAGGAAGCTTGCCTACCTCAGCACACTCAACCTCCTCTCTCAGTAGTAGCAAAGCTTGAAATAGTAACATCCCTTCTCTGACTTACGGAGTCATAGAGTCATACAACATGGAAACAGACCCTTCGATTCAACTCATCCACGCTGACCAGACATCCCAATCTGACCTAGTCCCATTTGCCAGCATTTGGCCCATATCCTTCTAAACCCTTATTCACATACCCATCCAGATGCCTTTTAAATCTTGTAATTGTACCAGCCTCCATTACTTCCTCTGGCAGCTCATTCCATACACGCACCACCCTCTGCATGAAAATGTGACCCCTCAGGTCCTATTTAAATCTTTTCCCTCTCACCTTAAACCTATGCCCTCTAGTTTTGGACTGCTGACCCAAGCAAGAAAACCTTGGCTATTCATCTATCCAAGTCCCTCATGATTTTATAAACCTCTCTAAGGTCACTCCTCAGCCTCCGACCCTTCAAGGAAAAAAGTTTCTCCCTATAACTCAAGTCCTTTAGTCCTGGCAACATCCTTGTAAATCTTTTCTGGACCCTCAGGTTTAATACCATCCGTCCTATAGATGTGTGACTAGAATTGTGCACAGTATTCTAAAAGTGGCCTCACTTATATCCTGTATTGCCACAACAATATATCCCAGCTCCTATACTCCTGAACAATGAAGGCAAAGGTGTCAAACACCTTCTTCATCACCCACTCTATCTTCGACTCCACTTTCAAGGAACTATGTACCTGCACCGTTGGGTGTCTTTGTTCAGCAATACTCCCCAGGGCCCTACTTTTAACTGTGTAAGTCCTTCCCCGGTTTACCTTACCAAAGTGCAACACCTCATATTTACCTAATTAAACTCCAACTTCCACTCCTTGACCTATTGGTCCAATTAATCAAAATCCTTCCTTATTAAAATAGACAGTGAGCAAGATAAGGCTCACCAACCAGTTTATAAACTACTGTCACAGACGTGATAGTAAATTTCTCACATTATGAGATAGCGGGCAATTCCTTTCCACTGATAGACTTTGTTGCTGCATGCCTGTGTCGTGTCTCTGTGTGTGCATCGATATGTGTGCACACGTGTTTGCTATGTACATTTGTGTGTGTATACATGCATGCCTGCATGTGTATGTGTGTGCGTTCACATGTGTGTGCGTGCATGCATGTGTGCGCCTATATGTGTGTGTTTGTATGCATGTGTGTGTATGCATATATGTGTATGTTTGTGTGCATGTATGTGTACACGCGTATGTGTCTGCACTCATGTGTGTGTGCGTATATGTGTCTGTGTGTGTGCACGTATATGCGTGTGCGTGTGCATATACGTGTATATTTGTGTGCATGTGTGTGCGTGCGTATGTGTGTGTGTTTATGCGTATATGTGTGTGCCCGCGTGTGTGTGTGTGTGTGTGTGTCACTCTCCACTCTGTCACTACTCCACTCACATTTTCTAGTCATAGCAAACCTGAATTTATTTGTGTCAAGATCAGTTGCAAGACATTGAGCTTTAGTCGATGAGGCATCTCATTTCTCAAACGCTTGATGAGAAATGAAAATGTATTAGTGATATATTATTGACTACATCTCCATGAAAACGAATGATAATCAGTTCCTAAAATGAGTACACTGTTTATTTGTGGTGTTCCCACTGGATCTAATGTTTATAACTGCATTAAAACTTCAGATTTGGAAACTATGGTAATTTTTCTGCCACCATTATCCCTTGGCACTTCTGTAATTTTATTTTGTGTTTGCACGTTAAGCAACAGGAGCAAGCCGATGCAGGCAACTGAATTATAAGTTGTGCTTGAAGTGAGCTTGTGGGCAACATGAATACAATCTTTCAGCAATGGAGATACCTCACGGATCCCAGCTCAGAGCAGAGAAGCTGCATGTCAACTCAATGGCACAGCAAGAGCTACTGGATCTATAACACAGAAACCCATCCCTCATGGTGTAGTGGTAGTATCCCTAGCTATGGAGCAGGAGGCTCAGGTTCCCAAAGTGTGCAATAACATTTCTCAGCCTGGTGTGATAGCCCCCCGGCCTGGCATGATAGTCTCTCAGCCTGATGTGGTGGTCTCTCAGTCTGCCGGACTGGTGTAGTGGTTACTCGGCCCTGCACGGCGGTCTGTCAGCCCAACGTGGTGGTCTCTCAGCCCAGTGTGGTGGCCTCTCAGCTCAGAATGCTGGTTCCCCCAGCCAGGTGTGGTGGTCACCCAGCCAGTGTGGTGGTCTCTCGGCCCAGCGTAATGATCCCCCCCACCTGCGTGGCAATATCCAGGCACCATGTGGCAATCTCCCAGTAGCCTGATGTGGTGTTCTTTCTCAGCATGAACCTCTAGCCCTGAGGTGATCTCAGAGTGGTCTCCCAACTTCGAGAGCCTCACGGTGAGGCCTGGCACTGTCTGGAGTCAAGGCCCAATGCAGACTAATGGCTAGATGCCAGCATGGTCTGGTTTGGAAGGACCGTTGTTCTGAACATTTTATTTCTGTATTTTCTAATTTATTCCTATGATCTGCAATGCTGGACTTGCTATTTCTTAGATTTCTAATTTTTTTCCTTAAGAACTTCTAGAGTCTCAGAGTCATAGAGATTTACAACACGGAAACAGACCCTTCGGTCCAACTTGTCCTTGCCGACCAGATATTCCAACCTAATCGAATCCCATTTGCTAGTACTTGGTCCATATCCCTCTAATCCCTTCCTATTCAATTCTATTAAATGTTATAATCATACCAGTTCCTCTGGCAGCTCATTCCATAGACACACCATCCTCTGCATGAAAAGTTGTCCCTTAGGTCCGTTTTATGTCTTTCCCCTCTCACCCTAAACAAATGCCCTCTCATTCTTTACTCCCCTACCCTGGGGAAAAGACCTTGTCTATTTACCCTATCCATGCCCTTCATGATTTTATAAACCTCTATAAGGTCGCCCCTCAGTCTCTGACGCTCCAGGGAAAACAGCCCCAGCCTATTCAGCCTCTCCCTATAGCTCAAACCCTTGTATTGAAGATTCTGTATCCAGGCACCTAAGATGGCGCTGTAAGTGTCAACTTGTGAACTTTTTATTGTCCTCATTTGAATACATGTGACAATAAAGCTAATTCTAATTCAATTCACTGGTTTTGCTCACTATCTTGTAACTACGAGCTCCACATTTGGTCTCATTCTCAAGTGTAAGTAATTATCTACCATAAGCACATTCACTTGAGTCTCACAGCTCCAGTTGACATCCACTGGAGGAGTGAATTCTGGAACTCCACTATTCTTTTGTGAGAAAAAAGTGTTTTTTGGCGTCTATATGAGACAGCTGAGCTCTACTTTTAAGATTGTCATTTTCTCACATTCTTTCTTGTGGATTCACTCCATCAGAGGAAATCGTTTCTCCGTATTTTTCCAATCTTACTTATTCTAGTGGAGTAACGGTTAAGCTAACTTTGACATTAATAGTAGCGATTGATCACACACAAGTGAGGTTGTGGGTCATGATGAAGCCAGGCCATATGCGGCTGGGGATTCTCGAAATGTCTCTTCTTACCACCTTGTGTATGCAGTACATGTAAATATTGGTAAAACAAGTCAGATACCTGAAATTTTCCTGAAGTTAATTGGCAAGCTAAGATTGACAGATTTAAGAACAGCTTCTTCCTCGCTGTTATTAGACATCTGAATGTTCCTCTCAAATTTTAAATTTAATGTTGATCTCGCTCTTTGTGCACCTTCTCTGTAGCTATAACATTGTATTCCTCACTCTGTTCTATTACCCTAATGCACATTGTATGGTATGATCTGCCTGTGCTGCATGTAAAACAAAATTTTTCTCTGTACATTGGTACATGTGACAATAATAAGTCAAATCAAATCAAAAATTACAGTTGTATCTCCATACCAACAATGGTCCAACCAAACAGCACCCTCTCTTCATGCTATATAAATTGGTGTTCCCTTTCTAAATTTGGTTTCTTGCTCACCAGTCCTGATGAGTGCAAGATGAAAAGCTTTGACTTCATATCTATTTTTAGCTATGCTTAATTTCTGTGCTACCAAGCCATTTTCATGACTAAGGGTTGCATTTATGCAAGAGTCATGTTACTGGATTAATAATCAGACAATGATGATCATCCCAGTGTCAAAGAAAAATCAGGCAGTGTTCCTTAACGACTACCACCCGGTGGCTCTGCCATCCATCATTATGAAATGCTTCAAGAAGTTAGTCATGGATCACGTCAACTCCAGCCTCCCAGATTCCCTTGATTCATTACACTTCACTAATCGTTGCAATAGATTCACGGCAGACACCGTCTCCCAGGCCCTGCATTCATCCCTGGAACATCTGGATTATAAGGACACCTACATCAGACTCCTATTTATTGACTGTAGCTCAGCCTTCAACACCAGAATTCCAACCCAACTCATCTCCAAACTCTGCAACCTAGGACTGACCCACATGCCACAATCAGTAAGGATAAGTGAGAACACCTCCTCCATTATAATCCTCAACACTGGTGTCCTACAAGGCTGCATACTCAGCCCCTTACTATAGCCATTATACACTCAGGACTGTGTGGCTAAATTCAGCTCTAACACCATTTACAAATTTGCTGATGACACTACCGTAGTGGGTCAGGTCTCAAACAATGAAGAAATAGAGTACAGGAAAGAAATAGAGAGCTTAGTGGCATTGTGTAAAGAGAATAATCTCTCCCTCAATACCAGCGAAACGAAGGAGCTGGTCATCGACTTCAGGACGCAGAGTGGAGGACACACCCCTGTCTGTATCAATAGGGATGGTCAAAAGCTTCAAGTTCCTAGGAGTAAACATCATCAACAATCTGGCCTGGTCCACCACATTGACGTTACAATTACAAAGGCACTCTAGTGCCTCTAGTTCCTCAGAAAACTAAAGAAACTCGGCATGTCCACAATGACTCTTGCCAATTTGTGCAGCTGCACCATAGAAAGCATCCTATGTGGATGCATCACAGCTTGATATGGCAACTTCTCCACCCAAGACCGCAAGAAATTACAGAGAGTTGTGAACACAGCCCAGTCCATCACAAAAAACCCAGCCTCCCATCTACACTTCCCACTGCCTTGAGAATGCAGTCATTATAATCAAAGACCCCTCCCACCCCTGTTATACTCTCTTCCACCCTCTTCTATTGGGCAAAAGATATAAACGTTTGAAAACACATACCAACAGATTTAAGAATAGCTTCTTCCCCGCTGTTATCAAACTTATGAACGGACCTCACTTGTATTAGATTTGATCTTTCTCCACACCTTCTCTGCAGCTGTAATACTATATTCTGCAGTCAGGTCTATTAGCCTGATGTACTTATGTAAGCTATGATTTGCCTGGTTATCATGCAAAACAATACTTTTTACTGTATCTCAGCGCATGTGGCGATAAAGCAAAACTCAGGCTCATGGTCTGGTGGGATGGGTTAGAATCCCATCATGGCTGAGATAAAAACCTCTGAGAGACTTTCTTCCAGATTTCCCACAGACTACAGAACCGCTGCCGCCCTGCTCCCAGTATGTCAGCTAGGTACGATCTTACCCAAAGAGCCACGGTGCTATTTGTATGAAAATTAGAGTGTGATTATTCTCTAGGAAAATATTTTGTCTTTGTTGTAATTTTAAATTACATCAAGACCTGGACATTTCGCTGTTAGATATCTGCCAATTTTCTCATCTCCACTCACAATCTGTTATGTCTGGTTTCTTGTGAAAATTGTGAATATGCAATTACCTCCCTCGAAGACTGTGAGTTCTCTTCTGAGTATCAAAATGATCTGATAAAGTCATCCTCATTTAACTGCATTTTCTGTTCATGATAGGAACCATGGCATCACAATATCAAAACACACAGGACAACAAGTCTACAGGAAATACCTATCACTACAGCAAGATAATTCCATTCGTTTGAAAATCAGTTGTAAAACCATGTGCTTACAGAAGTAATTCTGTTGAGTAGGTTATTCATAATTATGACCTGGACTTTCCTATTTGCTTTTGCAATCAGATACTCATAATTTGGACAGGAAACAATTACAGAGCATGGAAGACACAGATTTGTGGGCATAATTGAGTAAAGCGCATAATTATAATTATTTAATACTCCTCCGTCTTTGACGTTTTCTTATCAAGCACTCCATCTGACTGAATCTCCACCCATGAAATTTCTATGTCCGGACTCTCAAATGTATATATTGTCCAATTGCTCCTGATCAAGGGAAGTGTGGAGACCCTCAATATTGGAAACTTTTAAGTGTTCCCTTTCAATTTAAACTCACCAAGACCTGTCCCTGTCAACTTGCCATTTTGATTTTCCATCCAATTCCCACTCTGGCCTCTCTTCCTTCAGTATCTTATCAAGTTCCAGTAAACCTCCAGCATACAATCGAGGATCACATTTCAACTTCATGGCTGAAAGAAGTGCAGATGTTTTAAATCAGAAGCAAAAAAATCCCAGAAGTTGCTGGAAAAGCTCAGCAGGTCTGCCAGCATCTGTGAAGAGAAATCAAAGTTGATGTTTCAGATCCGGTGACCCTTCCTCCGAACAGAACTTTATAGCCTCCTGGATTCAATGTTGAACTCAACATTGGTGGGCGGCACGGTGGCACAGTGGTTAGCACTGCTGCCTCGCAGCGCCAGAGACCCGGATTCAATTCCCGACTCAGGCGACTAGTTGATGTTTCAGATCCGGTGACCCTTCCTCCGAACAGACCTTTATAGCCTCCTGGATTCAATGTTGAGCTCAACAATTTTCGACCATTATTGCTGCCCTCATTGTTTCAGGCCACATTTGTCAGCAATAGCTCTGTTGTTACCAACCAACTTCCACAAACTGTGTCTTTTCTTGCTCTTTTTGCCCCATTAGGATGTGTTGGCATTGGACGGGGTCCAGAGAAGGTTTACAAGAATAATCCCAGGGATGAAAGGCTTGTGAAATGAAGAGCAGTTGAGGACTCTGGGTCTGTACTCGATGAAGTTTAGAGGAATGAGGAGAGGTATCTCATTGAAACTTACAGAATACTGAGATAAAAACCGAAAGCACTGCGGATGCTGTAAGACAGAAACAAAAACAGAAGTTGCTGGAAAAGCTCAGCAGGTCGGGCAGCATTTGTGGAGAGAAATCAGAGTTAACTGAAGGTTCGAGTCACCGGACCCAAAATGTTAACTCTGATTTCTCTTCACAGATAATGACAGACCTGCTGAGCTTTTCCAGAATACTGTGATGTCTGGATAGAGCGGACATGGAGAAGATGTCACCACTGGTAGGAGAGACTGGAATTCGAGGGCACACGCTCAGAGTGAAGGGACAACCTTTTAGAACTGAGATGAGGAAGAATTTCTTCAGCTACAGAGTGGTGAGCTTGTGGAATTCTCTGCCACAGAAAACAGTTGATGACTTTCAAGAAATATGTCTATGTTGTTCTTAAGCCTAAAGAAATTAAAGGAAATGAGGAGAAATCTGGAACAGAACACTGAGTTAGATGATCAGCCATGATGGTATTGCAGACATGAAGGACTGAATAGCCTACTCCTGCTCCTATGTTCTATACTTCTGTGGCTTTCCAATCTATTTATTTTTCCCAATTTATCTTTCCTCAATTGGAATCAATCCTTTTGTCCCACTTTGGATGATTTGTCTCGTGATTGGAGATGATGTGAGTAAGCTCCAAGGTTCAAACCACACTGGATATCATTCTTCCTTATTCATTTCCTGCCTTGCACTGTTCATTAGCAATTTGGATGCAAGCAAGATGGCTTTTTAACGGCTCAGCATCTAGCTTTGGCAGAAGCTCAGAGTCCAGTTTTGGCACTGAAATGTGATGGAATGAAATGAATGGAGGTTAATTAGCTACAAATTAGCAGTGATTAGAAAATTAATGTCAAGTAGTAGCATTCTGATTCAGAGTTGGCATGCTGGGAAAATTATTAACTTTGCTTCTTAAGATTATACCTGAGCTTGCTGCCTCCTGGCTCTAGCTATTTTACTGTTCAATTACAGGAGTTTGTGTTTTTTAAATTATTTGTTCATGAGATTGAACATCACTGGCTAGACCTGCATTTATTGCTCATCCCTAACTGCCCATGGGACAATTAAGAGGCAATCACATTTCTGGGTCTGGAGTCACGTATAAGCCAGGAAGAATGGCAGATTTCCTTTTCGAACAAGCATTAGAAAAGTAGGCAGGCTTTTGAAACAATTGACAGTGATTGGTATTATTGATAATTGGCATTAATCTAGTTTTTAATTCCATTTTTTTAAACTGAAGTCAAATTTCATCATTCACTGTGGTGGTATTTGAACACATATTCCTGGAAAATTAGCGTGGGGTTCAGGTTAGTTGTTTAGGGATGCACCAGACCTTCCCCAGTATTGCAGCAATTTCAATAATGAGTTCAAATCTGATATAGAATCATACAGTGATAGCATTTTACAGTACCGAAGGAGGCCATTTAACCCCTCATGTCTGTACCAGCCCTTCAAAGAGCTACCCAGCTATTCCCATTCTGCAGCCCCATGTCCATAGCCCTCTAACTTCATATCTGGCACTTACACTATTAGAGTAGGTTTTCTGGTCTGGATTTTGCCCAGAATCACACGCAGAATGAGGAAAAATAGTGAACGAATTGGTTGGTAGGGCCTGCCTTGACTTCATTTCTACCACCACCAACCTTTCCCTCCCAGACATATATAAATGCCAGCAGGGAGTACAGCAAGTGACTGTTTTCACCAGAGAAAGATGGAAGAGTTGTTGCATGTACTGTGATGCCAATTATAACCAGCTTGTGCCTGGAATAATTTGCTGTCATCATCCTCTTTCTTTGATAGGGTGGAAGGGTCTACTTGTATGACAGGGGTATGTGCTGAAGGGCTTTTGCCCGAAACGTCAATTTCCCTGCTCCTCAGATGCTGCCTGAACTGCTGTGCTTTTCCAGCACCACTCTAATCCAGGGGAGTATATGAACATCAATAGTGCATCTACATGAGAATAGGCTCTTGTTTTAAACAAAATGTAGCTTATTGCATAATAACAATCAGATACAAGTTAGATATTGCTACTAAATTTACCGGGAGCATATAGATATTGGTCCTCACCTTACAATTTCTAAGATGTTCTGCCATTTCTTTCTTTATACTTCTATGGTAGAAAGACCGTAACTATTCTTGCTTCCTTGTTTTTTGATTTTGGATTGAAAAGGGAATAGAATGTTTCAAAACCAAGGATTACTGCCCATTTTAGAAGCTAGTTACCATACACTCATTACAATGTTGTGTTTTTTTCAAACAGTGGAGAATTTACTACAGAAGAATTGGCCTTATTATGAAAGGAGATATGGCCAGTAATAGGTAGCTGATTGGTCTGTGGTGGGGTGAGCCACTGACAACAACAAAGTCTTCTACCTGCCAGTACCAATGTGATTGGCTCCCAGGTAGCTAAACAGGTTGTGGGTATCAGAAGATTCGTCAGAAGTCACCAGACCTCTGAAAAGAAAACAGCTATGCTTCTCTCTCCAGTTAAAAAAAAGTCACCTCATATCTGAATATTTTGAAGCAATGATGTTACTAATTTGCTACTTCGAAAGGAAACACTCTAGTAGAGGCCTTCTCATCTTTCATATGGGCGTCACTAACTAAGCTTTGACCACTAAAGTGGCCAACTTTGGCTATTATTGTTCAATTGTTCTCAGTTCTAGACCTGCCCACATGCTTTCAACATTGACCAGGCCAAGTCCCCTTACATGTTTCATATGTGTCACCTCTAACTCTTTTAAACACCAGAAGATACAGGACTAGCCTTTCTAGTCTTTCCCCATAAGATGATTTGCTCATTCCAGGTATTAGGTAAAAACAATGACTACAGATACTGGAAACCAGATTCTGGATAAGTGGTGCTGGAAGAGCACACCAGTTCAGGCAGCATCCGAGGAGCAGTAAAATCAACATTTCGGGCAAAAGCCTTTCATCAGGAATACCACATTCCAGGTATTAGCCAAGTAAACCTTCTCTGAACTTCTTCCAACAAATTAATATCCATCCACAAGTATGGTGACCAGTACTGTACACAGCATCCAGATACAGTCTCACTAATGCTCAGTATAACTGAAGCATAAACTCCCTATTTTTAAATTCAATTTCCCTCACAATAAAACCAAAATATTTTATTAGCTTTCCTGATTACTTGTATCTGCAGAATAACCTTGTGCGATTCATGCACCAGGACATTCAGATCTCTCTGTGTGTTAAACCTCTGCTATGTCTCACCATTTAGATGATACACTTTTATATTTTCTGCTAAAATGAACAATTTCACACTTTTGGACATTATACTCCATCTGCCAGATCGTTGCCCACTCACTTAACCTGTCTATATCATTTTTTAGGCTCCTCTTCACAAAGCACTTTCCTACCTATCAAATTGAATTGAATTGAATTTATTGTCATGTGTACCGAGGCACAGTGAAAAGCTTTGCCTTGCGAGTAATAAAGGTAGATCATATAGTTAAGTGGCATAGATAGCAAATAATAGATAAGCATTTATCTTTGCATTATCAGCAGATTTTTCTACCAAGCCTTATCTAAATCACTTCTATAAATGGTAAAGAGTTGAGGCCTCAGCATTGACTCCTTTGGTATCCTGCCACCTGAAAAAGACTCACTTATTCTTATTCTCTGCTTCCTGTAAGCCAACTAATCTTCTATCCATGCCAATATATTAGCCATGAGACTTTATTTCCTGCAAGAACCATTGAAGTGGCATGTTAGCAAATGCTTTCTGGAAATCTAAATACAGGATGTCATGTTGGCATCGTGGGTCTACGTACAGCACATCGACTGCAACCTTTCAAGAAGGTCATTCACCACCATGTTCTCAAGGGCAGCTGGGGATGGGCAATAAATGCTGGATGAGATAGAGAGGCCTACTCCACATGAGTGAAAACAAATGTTCCATTTGATAGAAAGGGCAATTAGCAGGATATCTGAAACTTGATACTGCTGACATCATTCCTCCTGCTGCTCTTTTTCACACGATGTGAAAATTAGCAAGCGTCCTCATTTCATGCTGTTGATTCAAATGTCGATCTTAATATCGATGATTGTTGAAAGGGTAGAGGAGTCAAACTTTCCATGATCTTTCACTGGTCAGTTATAGACTGCAGTGAGACCAACATAGGTTTCTATGAATTTGTAAACAGGTCAGTTCCAATAGGCTCCTGTGTACTTTGCATCTTTTGATTAAGACCTTATAGCAGAGTTCAAAACAATATGATGGACATGATATCATGAGCAGGTGGTCAGTCGCAAAGTCACTGAAACAGCTGGAGATGTGTTGGTTTGCAAAGCCCCAAGAGATAAGACACGGCATTATTAGATGCCTTCAGGTGACATCCAGTTAATGCTGTGCAGAATCCCACCATCCTGCTGTTATTAAGACATATGTTCATGTACCTATCCCACTCTCTATCCCCAGTGAGCTGTGGAGGCTAGACCACTTCAAATACTAAAAGGAGAGGTAGGCTAATTTTGGGAAAGTTGAGAACTATGAAGAATTTAGAAGTCTTCAAATTATCAACAGGAGGTAGATAAGGATAAATGGTTTCCATTGGTTGGGAATTCAAGAATAAAGGACACAGAGTGAGAAGTAGGGCCAGGTGGTTCAGGAGAGATGTTAAGAAGCACTCCCATACATCGAGGGTAGTAGAGGTTTGGAACTCTTCCATAAGTGACAGCTGATGCTAGATTAGTTGCTAATTTTAAATCCGACAGATTTTCTTTTTGTTTGCAAAGGTATTAAGGGATCAGCCATGATCTCACTGAATGGTGGAACAGGCTCAAGGGGCTGAATGGCCTGCTCTTGTTCCTTTATTCCAATACTCCTAATCAGCATGAAGGAGCAGTTGAAACCTGTGGCAGATCAGCTATGATCTTATAGAAGAGCTGGACTGGCTTGGGGTTTAGATGCTAAATGGCATTCTCCTGCTGCTATTTCATAGAATCCCTGCAGTGTGGAAGCAGGCCTTTCAGTCCATCGAGCGCACACTTACTCTCCAAAGAACATTCCACACAGACACACCCCACCCTCTACTCTAACCGTGTAACCCTGCATTTCCCATGGACTGCATACCTTTGACAATGGGACGACACTGGAGCACCTGGAGGAAACCCATGCAGACATGGGGAGAATGTGCAAATTCCACCAGTCGCCTGAGGCTGGGATTGAACCCAGGTGCCTGGTGCTGTGAGGCAGCTGTGCTAACTACTGAGCCACAGTCCTGCCTCTTATACTTTTTATTTATGCTTTGATATTTTTACACACCTGCACTGATAGACTAGTTCCCACCCAAGGCTTATTGACTATGAAGGCGGTTTGAAAGATTCTGCTCATGTCTACCACCATCCCACCTACCTTTCCCACATCCAACAATCACCATCATAGCAGGGACCACTGTTTCCCTCAGCCCCAACTCCCTCCCTCTATTTATTTATTTCCTAGATCCCTTCCACCTCCCCAGTCCCGATGAAGGGTCCCAACCCAAAACGTCAACTTTCCTGCTCCTCCGAAACTATCTGACCTGCTGTGCCTTTCCAATTCCACATTTGATCAACTCTAGTGAGTGCTGACCCAGTATTGCAGAGGAGTCAAAGTGGCAGATGACACTGCCTCCTGCTGTTACCCTGGCAATAAGGAGAGCTACATCATTCTGGGCCGGTATGAATTTGAAAGATGGAATTTATTTTTGTGTGACTGTTTTAATTAACAATTCACAGAGGACATAAAGAATTTCTCGTAAGTCTTCACAGGTTCCCTCTGTGCAAGACTTCCAGCTATTTTGGAAAGAGCATCACTGCATTGAAAAGAGAAAAGACTGGAAGGGTACTTTCAGGGAAAAGTGCTCCCCCATCTGTTCTGAATGTTAAAAATCAGATAGCTTATCATTATTCTGATAACAGCGATATCGATGAAGCAAATTAATTTATTACGGTCTTCAGGCCAGCTATTTAATTTGCATTTAGTCTTGGAATGTGGACAGTATTGTCTCAGGATGCCATTTATTGACCATCTGTAGTTATTGTGAGATGACACTGATAGAGCTGAATAGTTGGTTAATGCCATTTCAGTGAGCAAATACAAATAAAATTCCAAGTTGCCAACCAGAAAACATGACCCATTTATGATATAGAGGTGCCGGTGATGGACTGGAGGGGACAAAGTTAAAAGTCACACAACACCAGGGTATAATCCAACAGTGCTTCCAAATAAGCCTGTTGGACTATAATCTGGTGTTGTGTGATTTTTAGCTTTGACCCACTTATGCATTTTTGTTTCACCTTCTGTCATGGGTAGGTTCTTTTATATTCACTCATGGGATGCGGATGTCACTGGTCAGGACACTTAATTAATTGGGACACAGTGAGGTCTGCGGATGCTGGAGATCAGAGTTGAGAGCGTATTGCTAGAAAAGCACAGCAGGTCAGGCAGCATCCAAGGAGTAGGAGAGTCGACGTTTCGGGCAAAAGCCCTTCATCAGGAATGGGCTGATGAAGGACTCTGGCCCGAAATGTCAATTTTCCTGCTCCTCGGATGCTGTCTGACCCACTGTGCTTTTCCAGCAATACGCTCTCAAAACATAATTAATTGCCCAGAGGACAGTTGAGAGCCAATCACACTGCTGTGGGTCTGGAGTCACATGTCGGCCAGACCAGGTAAGGATGACAGATTTCCTTCTCTAAAGGGAAAGAATTAGTGAATGAGATGGTTTTTTTCCTAACAATGGTTTCATGCTCATTATTAGACTCCAATCCCAGATTTTTATTTTATTGAATTCAAACTCCACCACCTGCCATGGCATGATTCAAATCTAGGTCCCCAGAACATTTCCTGGGGTATCTGGATTAACAGTCTAGTGATAATACCTCTAGGCCATTACCTTCCCCCCCTAATAAGGTACATTTTTCCATAATAACCTTTAATGTGGCCCACTCAGTGCTGGTTCCTTCACTGTCGCTGGGTCTTAATCCCTGGATTCTCTCCCCAACAACACTGCCCACAGCACATGGACTTCAACTGTTCAAGAAGACAGCTTAAAGGCACGTAGGGATTGGTAACAGATCATGGGCCAGCCAGCAGCACTCACATCCCACGAGTGAATAAAGTCAATCAATTACATGGGTGTAGAACTGAAGTCATACTGTCGTAGGGTGCTAAATACAGGATTCCTACTCTACAGGATATCTATGAACCTGTTGGGTTTCCACAATAACCCTTTGACAATGTGGCCATGAGTTGCTAACATTTTATACAATACAATACAGGACAGGAGCAGGCCCTTCGGCCCACCAAGACCTGCAATTTATTGCCCATGCGCGGTTTTGATCCCTCTGTTCTCCTTCCATTCCGGCGCCTGTCAAGATACACAGTAGATGTTGCTAATGTCTCTTCTTCCACCACTTCCATCAGCAGTGCATTCCAGGCACTCTTTGTCAGAGAGTCACAGAGTCATGGAGATGTACAGGAGAGATCCTTCAGTCAAACTCATCCATGCCAACCAGACATCCTAAATTAATCTCGTCCCCTTTGCCAGCACTTCGCCCACATCCCTCTAATCCCTTCCTATTCATTGCCATCATAATGCCGTTTAAATGTTATAATTGTACCAGCCTCCACCACTTCCTCTGGCATCTCATTCCATACACGCTCCGCTGTCTGTGTGAAAAACTTGCCCCTTAGGTCCCAATTAAATTCTCCCCCTCTCATCCTAAACCTATGACTTCTAGTTCCCCCACCACAGGGAAAAGATCTTGTCTATTTACCCTATTCTTGCCCCTCATGATTTTATAAATCTCTATAAGGTCACCCTTCAGCGTCTGACTCTCCAGGGAAAACAACCCCAGCCTGTTTGTGTGAAAGATCTTCCCTGCACTTCTCAGGTTTTATTACCTGGAGTTTAAAAAAAGGAATTCCAGTTCTCAAGTTGGATTTGAAGTTTAATTGCCTGGACAATTCATCTAGTAACATAACCACGACACAACCATTCTCAAGGTAAAAGCCTAATGAACCTTTTGCTGAGAAAGGTTAATTCTAACTAAGAGCATAGTAATGTGCTGTGCACTTTCAACCATCTTCTTGAAACTGTGAAGGTTAAATTATGAAATTACAGGACAGCAAAGCCATTTGCCCAACCAGCCTGTGCAATCACTTTGAAGGAGGTATATTATCGGCAGTTATATTATTGTCACTCTATGGTATTTTTCCCATAACTCTATAGATTATGCTTTTTTTTCCAAGATGTATCCAATTCCCTTCTGAAAGTTGAATCAGCTTTCGCTACCCTTTCAGGCAGTGCTTTCCAGATCTTAACAGCGCACTGCGATAAAAACAACATGGTCAATGCTGTCTGGTTGCCTACCTGAGTGAGTAAAATAAACAGGCAGAACTGTTTCGACATGCTGCCTGCCTTGCTCTGAATAGAGTACAGGTAGACTAGCTCCTGTTCTGTTAATCCTCTGTGTGTAAACAATTCTTTTGACTTCCCCTGTCATTCTGTTTGTGACAATCGTTAACTTATGACCCTTTGCTACCGCTTCTTCAAATAGTTGGAAGGACGGTTGACTCTACATGAAAACAACTGGACATCTACTGAGAGAATAATTAAGAGTTGTCATGCACCCCTTCAGGTAACATTACAATCAAGACTGTCACTGACATGGGCTGCATGTAAGAGTTTTCACAGCCTGGCATTTAATCATGCAATTGCTTTTTGTTTAGGTACGTAGTGGATTCCAGCATTTTTCCAGCCCGTTTGAGGAGTTAGGCAGCATTGTGAAAGGTAAAGATAGCATGATATCTATTCTCCATTTTTCTCACTCGTCTCACGGCCTTGTCTTGTTTATATGCTGTTTTCATTGTTCTCAGAACAGAAGACGATTCTCTCCCTTTCACATCTTCATTTACACTCATCTTTTCCTCTTTCCCAACAATTGGCAACCTCTTTGTCTTTTGCACTAAGACCCTACACCATCTGTTCCTCTCATCCTTCCCATCAAAAGTATAAAGAAAAATGCTTTCCAACACTTTTCAGCTCTGGAAATGAGTCATATCAGACTCAAAACATTAAGTCTGTTTTTCTCTCTTCATACAGGCTGCCAGCCATGCTGAGTTTCTGCAGCACTCTCTGTGTTTGTTTCAGATTTCCAGCATCTGCAGCATTTTAAGCAATTCATGTCATGAAACTCTCAGTACACTCAAGAAAACAAAGGGTCCTCAGGAATAAGAACTATGGATAAATTGCAATACCTATTCGTACCAAATTGCTGGAAAATTGGGAGTCTCAACACCGCCGAGATCATTTTTTAACTCCGGGCGTTGTGAGGAAGCAAACAGCTTAGCAGAATGAAAAAGGAAAATGGGCAACTTGATATTGAACCTCAGACTATTGGAAGAACCCAACAAGTAATTGGAAGAAGGTTCAGGGGAGATGTCAGAAGTAGACATGGTGGGTGCATGGAATGCACTGCTAGCGGTTATAGGGATATTTGAATGACTGCTCGACAAGCAATAGACGGCAGTAAATTGAGGAGTGTGTAAGTTAGGATGGTCTTAGATTAAGATAAATGTTCGGCACAATTTTGTGGCCCAATTGGCCTGTACTGTGCTGTACTGTTCTATGTTCTATGTAATGAAGCTGTCTGTGTGTGCACTTACAGAAAGAACTTAACAGACTGTAAGACCACAGGAAATAGGAATAGGAGCAAGCTGTTCGGCCCCTTGAGCCCGCTCTGCCATTCAACAAGATCACAGCTGAACCAACATACTTCACATGCACTTTCCCTGTCAACCTTAATTCCTGGACTAATCAAGAATCTCTCTATCTCAGCCCTAAATGTACACAAGGACTCTGCCCCCACTGCTCTCTGTAAGAAGGAGGGTCAAAGACTCACAATCCTCTGAGAGAAGAAATTCCTCCTTGTCTCAGTCTTAAATTGACGTCCCTAAACTCTGAGACTACATCCCCTGGTCCAAGACTCTCCCATGAGGGGAAGCATCCTCTCAGCATTTACCCTGTCACGCTTCTTTAGAATCCCATATGTTTCAATGAGATCACCTCTCAATTTTCTAACCTCCGGTCAGTAGAGTCACAATGAGTTTAATTTTTGCTCATAAGACAATCCCTTCCTATTGGGGGCATCCTAGCGATGTTTCTCTGAACTGTTTCCAACAAAATAATATTTTTTCATAAATAAATGTAAAATCTAAGAGCAGGAGTAGGCAAGCCAACCCCTTGAGCTTGCTCTGCTATTTAATACAATTATGGGTTGATCTCATCTCGGCCTGAACTCTACTTTCCTGCCTGCTTGCTGTTACCCTTCAAGCCCATTTCACATTAAAAATCCATCTATCTCCTGCTTAAATTTACTCAATATCCTGGTAACCACTGCAAGCTGGGGTAGTGAATCCCACAAAACAAGGTAAGACAGCAAAGATCTGGAGAGCTTCCAGGTTTAGCTTGCGTATAAATGGTAAGCTGCAGCTTTAACCCTTATTACACGTTTGCAAGATATGTGTATCACTGACATGGCTAGAACTTACTGCCCATCCCTAATTGCCCCTTGAGAAGGTGACAGTGAATTGCCTTCTTGAATACAACTGAGTGTCTTGTTAGGCTATTTTGGATGGAAGATGAGAGGCAGGCATGTGATTGTAGGTCTGGCGTCATGCTTGTTGGTCTACCAGCAATTCTCCAAGGCATTGAGGGATGGACAATAAATACTGGGCTACAGTGACACTCACCCACTTCAAGTGAGAAATGATGGCAATTAACATTCGTAAAGTGAAAAGGCAGGTGAATAATCCAGGTGAAAGTCAGAAAGACTTGCATTTGTGTAGCTCTTCCCATGACCGCTGTATAAATCATAGAGCAGAGCAAATGATTAAGTACTTTTTAAAGAAAAATAGAAACTGCTCGTGGACGGCACGGTGGCACAGTGGTTAGCACTGCTGCCTCACAACGCCAGAGACCCGGGCTCAATTGCCCGCCTTAGGCGACTCTCTGTGTGGAGTTTGCACATTCTCCCCGTGTCTGCGTGGGTTTACTTTGGGTCCTCCGGTTTCCTCCCACAATCCAAATATGTGCAGGTTAGGTGAATTGGCCATGCTAAATTGCCCATAGTGTTAGGTGAAGGGGTAAACGTAGGGGAATGGGTCTGGGTGGGGTTGTGCTTCGGCAAGTCGGTGTGGACTTGTTGGGCCAAAAGGCCTGTTTCCATCCTGTAAGTAATCTAAAAAAAAACACGCTCAGCAGGACTGTACAGAGAAGTCCAAGTTACTATTTTGGCTCCAGTGACCTTTCTTCAGAATACCTTCTTCAGTATTTTTAAAAATCTAATCACTGCTGCGATGCAGCCAATATGTGTGCAGTCAACTTCTACAACGGACAATGTCACGGACACTCTGGGGGTCTAACTGAAGCAAGTTGGTTTGAAATGCATCGTGGTGATAAAATCAAGGATGAAAAATGGGAGAATTTCAAACGAGAGGTGAATAGGTTGCCAGCTGGGTACAAACCGTGAGAAATAAGTGTGGAGTCTCCAATAACGAGCACCCTGAATGGCTAAGGATATAGACACAAAAATAAGAAAAGGAGGCATATGATGCACATCGGATTAAGCATAGGAACATAAATCAGGAAGAGTGTTTCAAATTTTAGGAGAGGCTCAGGCTGGAATAAGGAAGGCTCAGAGGAAGCATGAGGGAAGAATGGCAGGCTGCACTAAAATAAAAATAAAATGTTCTTCCAACATATTGATAGTAAAGGAGAGGTTAAGGATAAAGTGGGAAACACATAAAGAACAAGCATGTAAACTGTTCAATGAAGCAAAGGGTGTGGAAGTTGATCTAAATTAATACTTTGCTTTTGACTTTACCAAGTTAGAAAATGGTGACAATGGTCCAGTTGAAAATATGGGCTAATGGGTTTTGAGGAGAGTTGTAGCTCAGATTGAGATTCTGGATGTAAGTTTGCCCGCTGAGCTGGAAGGTTCATTTTCAGACATTCCATCACCATACTAGGTAACATGATCAGTGAGCCTCCAGTGAAGCACTGGTGTTATAATCCGCTTTCTATGTATGTGTTTAGGTTTCCTTGGGTTGGTGGCATCATTTCTTATGGTGATGTCATTTCCTGTTCTTTTTCTCAGAGGGTAGTAAATGGGGTCCAAGACAATGTGTTTGTTGATAGAATTCTGGCTCGAATGCCATGCTTCTAGGAATTCTCGTACATGTCTCTGATTGGTTTGTCCTAGGATGCTTGTGTTGTCCCAGTCGAAGTGGTCTCCTTCCTTATCTGTATATAAGGGTAGTAGTGAGAGAGGGTCATGTTGTTTTGTGGCTAACTGGTGTTCATGTATCTTGGTGGCTAGTTTTCTGTCTGTTTGTCCAATGTAGCGTTTGTTACAGTTCTTGCAAGGTATTTTGTAAATGATGTTCGTTTTGCTTGTTTTCACTATAGGTTCTTTCAAGTTCATTAGCTGCTGTTTTAGTGTATTGGTGGGTTTGTGGGCTACCATGATGCCAAGAGGTCTGAGTAGTCTGGTAGTCTTTTCTGAGATATTTTTGATGTAGGGGAGAGTGGCTAGGGTTTCTGGATTCATTTTGTCTGCTTGTTTAGGTTTTTTGCTGAAAAATCGGTGGACTGTTTTCATTGGGTACCTGTTCTTTTTGATTACACTGTATAGGTGATTTTCCTCTGCTCTTCATAGTTCTGGAACTACCGTCTGAGAAAAAGAACAGGAAATGACACCACAACAGGAAATGACATCACCAACCCAAGGAAACCTAAACACCTAAACACACAAATAGTGCTTCACCGGAGGCTCACTGATGATGTTACCTAGTATGGTGACGAAACATCTGAAAACAAACCTTCCAACTCAGCAAGCAAACTTATATCCAGAAAATGTGGGTCTTGAGCAACTGGGCAGGATAATAAGAGATAAAGCAGAGGTGCTAAAAAAAAGCTGTTAGCACTCCAGGTAGAAACATTTCCAGGCCCAGGTTGGATACATTCTAGATTGTTGAGAGAAAGAAGGATGTAAATTGCAGAACCATTTACAGAAATTTTCCAAGCCTCTCTGAACACAGGATTAATCCCAGGGCCAATGTGACACCCTGTTTAATGAAGGGACAAAGGATAATCCAGAAAACTGCAACTTGACAGTAATAGTTGGAAAACTACTGAAGACCATAATACAGGATGAGGTAAATATAGAATCAGAGAAAAATAAGCTAAACATAAACAGTCAACATAGCTTTATCATGGACAGGTCATGTCTGACAAATATTACTGAGCTCTTTGATGGGGTGACACAGACAGTGGATGATGGTAGTGCTGTGGATGTTGTATATTTGGACTTTGAGAACACATTTGATACAGTACCACAAGGCGGGTTGGTTAGTAAGTGAGAAATGCTTGGGATTGATGGGTCTTTGGCAGCGTGGAGTAGAAGTTGGCTAAAACATTGGAAACAGGGGCCCAGTATGGATGGGCATTTCTCAGATTGGAGAAGAGTTGAAAGTGGTGTTCCCCAGGGATTGGTTTTAGGAGCTTTGCTTTTTCGAATTTATATAAATAATTTGTTGATGGCTGCTGAGGGCAAAATCTTTAAATTTGCAGATGATACTAAGCTGAGAAGAATAGTGAGCTGCGTGGATGACACCGAGTGACTTCAAAGGGACATTGACAAGTTGGCCAACTGGGCAGATATCTGGTAGATGAATTTCAATGCAGAGAAATGTGAGGGAATGGATTTTGGTAGAACAAACACAATAAGGGGTCAACGGAATTTCAGCCAACATTTTAAAAGGGCTTGAGTCTAGGGATGCAGACAATATGCAGCAGCTCTGCAAAACCCTAGTTAAAGTCCAGTTAGAGCACTGTGTGCAGATTTGGGCCTTCAGAAGGATGTTTTGGTCCTGGGGGGAGATACACGCAGGATGGATGCTTGGACTTCAGGGGTTAAAATACAAGGTTGGACAAATTAGGCCATTATTCTCTAGGAGTTTGGAAGATTACAGGTTTATCTAATTGAGGTTTTCAGGATATTAACAGAGAAAAACAGGGTAAAGCAAAACTGTTTCCGCTGGTTGAAGATTCTGGAATTAGGGGCCGGCCATTCAGGAGAGATGTTAAAAAGTACTTCAACACACAGAGAGTAGTGGGAGTTTGGAACTCTCTTCCTCAAACAGCACTCCATAATAAATCCATTGTTAAATTTAAACCAAAGGTATACAGATCTTTATTTAGCAAGAGTATCAAGGGATAAGGGCACAAGGCAGGTATATGGAGTTAGGCCATGTATCAGCCATGATTTCACTGAATGATGGAACTGGCTCAAGTGGCTGAATGGCCAACTCCTGTTCTTATGTTTTTATGGGGCACCAAGGCGGTTCAGTGGTTAGCACTGCATCTTCACAGCACCAGGAACCTGGGTTCAAATCCATTCTTAGGCTATGGAGTTTGCACATTCTTCCTGTGTCTGCATGGGTTTCCTCCAGGTGCTCCAGTTTCCTCCCACAGTCCGAACATGTGCAGGTTAGATGGAATTACCAGGGAAAAGCAGGGAGATGTGGGTCTTGGTGGGATACCCTTCAGAGGATCAGTCTGGACTCAATGAGCCAAATGGCCTGCTTCCACATCTTGGGAGTTCTTTGATTCTATTTTTCAGTACTCTTCATTGGAACACGCTGTGGGACTTTTTTACAACCGATTCTGAGGGCGGGACTTGTCCATAATTTTTTGCATTTGGTCTGAAAGATGGCATTTCTGACAATGCAGCACTCCCTCATTAATGAATCTGTGAATTTTTGTTTTGTACGCAGGCTATGGAGTGAGACTTGAACCCAGAAGCGGGTGCGCTGGAAGCTCTTTTCAACTTTCATGGAGAAGTATGAACTCCATCAGGGTGAGCAAACTGTGCAAAGTGAGCAGCTGCAGTCAAGAGTGCACCCAGTATCACACTGAGGGGTCAACGTCAATTTACACGCTCAATTCATCCAGTGGGGCTGGAACTCACAAACCTCTCACTCAAACATAAGGGAGCGGACTGCTGAATGAGACTGGGATTGAGCCAAGTAGCAACGGGCAGAAGCGTAGGTGGTGAAGGGTGAAGTCACAGACAAAACCTAATTTTTAGGAGGTTTTTGAGGATGAGTCAGACTGCCAAATGAAATGGTTTTGGAAGAGAAATTTTGGGAGCCGTATAATCTCTGAATGTTACAGTGACTCATTTTTCTCAAATATCTCTTTTTTTTTGCTTCTTTATCATCAACACAAAAGACACATTTATTGTTCATTCAATTTGTTCTCACGAAAGCATTTTGTGCCAGAATTGGACTTGATAATGAGTACAGATGACTGTATGTGATTCATGGGAAAGTTCGCAGCAAACTAAAAGTTTTGATGAATACAGAAGAATAAGCAATGTTTCAGAGTGGCAGTGTTTAAATCAGAGCCAGTTTGTAATCATCATCACCTCCTTCACATCATCGTCCATTGGAAGGCAGAATAATCTCGGACACATCTGTCAAAGGTCATATGCACTCACTCCCAAATGTGCACCTGAAGCATAGAGTGAATGCGCATAAACCTGGAGTTAACAATTTGATCTTTGGGGTTATCTGTACAAGCCTGGAGCCAAT
The DNA here is from genome assembly GCF_004010195.1 of Chiloscyllium plagiosum. Classification (NCBI taxonomy): domain Eukaryota; kingdom Metazoa; phylum Chordata; class Chondrichthyes; order Orectolobiformes; family Hemiscylliidae; genus Chiloscyllium; species Chiloscyllium plagiosum. The sequence goes on from NC_057720.1 coordinate 9,248,862, forward strand.
GAAGGGCTTATGTCTAAAAGGTTGATTTTCCTGCCCCTCGGATGCTGCCTGACCTGCTGTGCTTTTCCAGCACCAGACCTTTTGACTCTGATCTCCAGCATCTGCAGTACCCACTTTCTTCAAGCTTGGAGCCGGTGCTGCTAAGCTGCTACAACTTGATGCACAGACACAATGATTTACAATACATGTCGATGACTTGGAGGAAGTGAGTGTACTGTAGCCTAGTTTAGAGATGACAAAACAAAAAGATGGGAAGGCAAGTGATGAGGATGACACTGTAAGACTCCAGAAAGAAATAGAAAATAGGTGTAGGAGTAGGCCATTTGGCCCTTTAAGGCTGTGCCAGCATTCAATATGATCATGGCTGATCATGCAATCTCAGTATCCCATTCCTGCCCTCACCCCACACCCCTTTAACCACAAGGGTCACATCCAGCTGTCTTAGATTAGATTCCCTACAGTGTAGAAACAGGCCCTTCAGCACAACAAGTCCACACCGACCCTCCGAAGAGTAACCCACCCAAACCCAGTTCCCTCTGACTAATGCACCTAACGCTATGGGCAATTTAGCATGGCCAATTCACCTGACCTGCCCATCTTTGGTGACTGTGGGAGGAGATCGGAGCATCCGGAGGAAACCCACGCAGACACGGTGAGAATGGGCAAACTCCACACAAACAGGCTGGAATCACACCCAGGTCCCTGGCACTGTGAGGCAACAGTGCTAACCACTGAGACACCATGCCACCCAAGAGAAATATATTCTCTTGCATATATTTCATGAACAGGCCCAAATAGTTTCCTGTGAGAGAGAATTTCAAAATTCACAACTCTCTGTGTAAAGAAATTCTTCCTCATCTTAGTCCTGAATGTCTTACTCCTCGTTCTTAGACTGTGACCCCTAGTCCAGGATTTCCCCAACATCAGGAACATTCTTCCCACATCGAAGCTGTACAGTTCCATTAGGATTCTCTATGTTTCTATGAGATTCCCCCCCCCCCTCTTATTCAGCTAAATTCCAGCGAATTCAAGCCCAGTCGATTCAGTGTTTTCTCATCTGTCAGTCCTGCCATCCTTGGAATCAGTCTGGTGAATCTTCGCTGGGCTCCCTCAATAGCAAGAATGTCCTTCCTCAGACTAGGAGACCAAAACTGCACAATAGTTTAAGTGAGTGAACAAAATCTTGGTAGATGGAAGATACTGTCGGGAAAGATGAGGTTCTGCACTTCAACAGCTAGAAAGAAAGAACTCAATATAATTTAAATGGGGAAAGTCTGCAGAAAGCTGCAATACAGAGAGATTTGGTGGTTCTCGTGCATAAGTTACAAAGATATTTCATCCGAGTTAAGAAAGTATTCAAATAGATTGTTGGCCTTTATTTCAAAGGGATAAGAATAGAAAAGTAGGGAGCTTTTGCTAAAACTGTATAAGGCACGAGTAAGACCACAACTGGAATACTATGAACAGCTGGATGTCGGTTTGCTCGCTGAGCTGAAAGGTTCATTTCCAGACGTTTCATCACCCTCCTAGGTCACACCTTCAGTGGGCCTCCGGGTGAAGCACTACTGCTGATTCCTGCACAGCATTTTATCCCTTATCTAAGGAAAGATAGATGGACACTGCAGTCTGAAGGAGGTTCCCTGGACTGTTTCTGGCAAAGGAGGGATGAGGAGAGGTTGAGTAGGTTGGGCCTGCACTTGTTGGAGTTTGTGGGAATGAGAGGTAACCTTATTGAAACATAGAAAATTCTTAGGACATTTGGCAGGATAGGGACAGTCTCAGATTAAGGTGTTCCACATTTAATATAGAATGAGGAGAACTTGTTTTTCTATACCACAGAGGGCAGTCGAGGTTGCGTCGTTGGGCATATTCAAGACTGAGGTTGACAGATGTTTAATCAGTAAGGGAATCAAGAGTTATGGGGAAAAGGCAGGAAAGTGGAGTTAAGGATCATCAAATCAGATCAGCCATGACCTTAGTGAATTGCAGAGCAGACTCGATGGGCAGAATGGTCTATTGCTGCTCTCACATCCTATGGTCTTATGTTCAAAGGCGAGAGGATAGCTAAAAGATGATACACATTGCTAGACAGCTTCTTCTGGAGAAGATTGAAAGTCACTGAAATGCTGCTGTATAGGTGATGGCCAACAGCGTGGGTTCAATTCCCGCACCAGCTGAAATTACCATGAAGGGTTCTCTTTCTCAGTCTCGGCCCTCACCTGAAGTGTGGTAACCCTCAGGTTAAACAATTACCAGTCATTTTCCTGTGGCCCAGTAGGGCCATTCAAAGTTTGGGAGAAGATTTGTAGCTTGGGTGCTCGTTGTTGTGGTTCTGTTCGCCGAGCTGGGAATTTGTGTTGCAGACGTTTCATCCCCTGTCCAGGTGACATCCTCAGTGCTTGGGAGCCTCCTGTGAAGCGCTTCTGTGATGTTTCCTCCGGCATTTATAATGATTTGTACCTGCCGCTTCCGGTTGTCGGTTTCAGCTGTCTGCTGCAGTGGCCGGTATATTGGGTCCAGGTCGATGTGCTTATTGATTGAATCTGTGGATGAGTGCCATGCCTCTAGGAATTCCCTGGCTGTTCTCTGTTTGGCTTGTCCGATAATAGTAGTGTTGTCCAGTCGAACGCATGTTGCTTGTCATCTGAGTGTGTGGCTACTAAGGATAGCTGGTCATGTCGTTTCGTGGCTAGTTGGTGTTTATGGATGCGGATCGTTAGCTGTCTTCCTGTTTGTCCTATGTAGTGTTTTGTGCAGTCCTTGCATGGGATTTTGTACACTACATTAGTTTTGCTCATGCTGGGTATCGGGTCCTTCGTTTTGGTGAGTTGTTGTCTGAGAGTGGCTGTTGGTTTGTGTGCCGTTATGAGTCCTAGTGGTCGCAGTAGTCTGGCTGTCAGTTCAGGAATGTTTTTGATGTATGGTAGTGTGGCTAGTCCTTTCGGTTGTGGCATGTCCTCATTCCGTTGTCCCAGTAGGGCCATGGAAAGTTCACTGTTACCCTTATGTAGAGAGACAATTATACCCTTATAACAGAGAAGGCTGAGGGGTGACATGGTTGAGGTGTGAAAAATTGTAAGGGGGGAGATAGAATAGGTGGAACCTTCCCTTAGCAGGGAGTTCAAAAACCAGGGGTCACAGATTCAAACAATGTGGTAAGAGGATAAGAGGGCACATGAGGATAAGCTTCGTTCTGCAAATGGTTCTGGAATTCACTGTCTGAGTTTGTGGTGGAGGGAAAGACCCTAAACTCTTCTAATAAGTACCTGGATCTGCACCTTAAGCACAGTAAATTACAGAGTTTAGATTAGAGTGGTGCTGGAAAAGCACAGCAGGTCAGGCAGCATCCGAAGAGCAGGATCTCAATTGATCTAATTTACCAAGCCAATTGTATAGTTGAAAAATAATTTGCATAACATTAATCTAGCTCTAAACTACAGGGTTATGAGTTGTGGGCAGGGATTTGGGATTAGAAAGGGCATCTGGGTGTTTTTGGGTGGGAGGAGACAAGATGGGCCAAATGGCCCACTTCTGTGCCAGTACATTTCTCTGACTCTATTTAGGGTTATCCAAGCAATCAAAGGATTGGTGCATGATGTTCTGGTGAGATATTTGACAACTTGGATATTAATCACTGAGAACACTAAGGGACGATTCAGTGGAAGTATTCAATATTGGAAAAGGATTTAACAGTGTCAATCCTCTTTTCCTGCAGGTTGCATCTTTCATTATTGCTGAATTGTGGCTCAGGCCATAGATTTTTCAGAAATGTAGGATGAAGAGGCAAATAGGCCCAAAGACTATTTTATCCCGAATGCAGATCAAATCCCTCATTGTAACATTATTCTCAGCTGGATGCTAGCTGTGCAGTCTACTCAACTACAAACCTCTGCTCCCCCCCCACCCCCACTTCCAAAAGGGTTGTCAGCAAGACAGTTTTATTTCAACTGGTAGATAAATCAGCAGCAAGAGAGAATCAGACCAGGTTTCATGCACAAAGCAAGAAGGTGAAGTTCAGAGGAGTTTTATTTGCAAAGGCTCGTAGGATGTTGGAGTTTGATATGAGTCGGAGTGAAATCATCCATTTTCAACCCAAGAAAGACAATTCAGACATCTTTCTAAATAGTGAGTAGAATAGTAATAACATTCAAGTTAACTTAGACACACTGGTAAAATGGAAATTCGGCAGTTTGTGCCTACTCTCATTCAGTACAATCATGCAGTCATAGGGTCATTGAGTTCTACAGCCACAGAAACAGACCCTTTGGTCCAACTCATCCGTGCTGATTAGATACGTCAATCTAATCTAGTTCCATTTGCCAGCATTTGGCCCATATCCCTGTAAACTCTTCCTATTCGTGTGTCCATCCCAGATGCCTTTTAAATGCTGTAATTGTACCAGCCTCCACCACTTCCTCTGGCAGCTCATTCCACACACACACGCACACACACACACAAACATGCACACACACACACACACACACACCCACTCACCACCATTTGCATGAAAAAGTTGCCTCTCTGGTCCCTATTCAATCTTTCCCTTCTCACCTTAAACTTATGTCCTCTGTGGTTGATCTGGTTGTTAGTCAACTTGCCATTCTTGCCTGTCACAACTAACGAGCCTCCCTCCCAATAAATTTTGACTCCTTTTCTTTTAAATTCTGCCTTGAATAAATTCAGTGAACCAATCTCCAGTGCCTTCTAATGAAGAGAATTCCACAAACCGACATTGTCTGTGAAACAAAATGTCTCCTGCTCTCTACTTTTAAAAGGAGGGCTTAATTTTAAACTGCTTCCCCCAGTTCACCTTTCCAAACCGTTTTCCGAGTCCACTTTGTCAAGTCCCCTGAGGATTATAACAAGGTGACCTCTACTTCTTCTAACTTCCAATAGGCTCAACCCTGCTCTGCTTTTCTTCATTAGTTCAGCCTTTCAGGAATTAGTCAAACGGACCTTCTCTGAACAGTATAGGAGACAGTTCAAAAACCAAATTACTGCAGGGGCTATAAATCAGAAACACAAACAGAAATTGCTGGAGGAACTCAAAATGGCTGACTTTATCTGTGGAGAGAAAGCAGAGTTAAGGTTTCGGGTCCAGTGACCCTCCTTTAGATCAGGGACCATTAGTGGCTGACAACAGCTTGTTAGTGGAAGCAGGCTTGTGTTGACAAAGTGCGGGTTGGGCTGAAGGACATGGGAGAAATTCCTCAGGCTCTAACATTATTGAACTTGATATTGAGTCCTGAAGGCTGCAGGGTCCCCAAGCCGAAAATGAGGAGCTGTTCTTCCATCTTGTTCTGAAGAAAGGTCATTGGATTCGAAGCATTAAGTCTGCATTCTCTCCACAGATGTTGCCAGACCTGCTGAGTATTCAAAGTTTGTGAGAAGATTTGTAGCTTGGGTGCTCGTTGCTGTGGTTCTGTTCGCCGAGCTGGAAGTTTTTGTTGCAAATGTTTCGTCCCCTGTCTAGGTGACATCCTCAGTGCTTGGGAGCCTCCTGTGAAGCGCTTCTGTGGTGTTTCCTCCGGCATTTATAGTGGCCTGTCCCTGCCGCTTCCAGTTGTGCCAGGGAATTCCTAGAAGCATGGCACTCATCCACAAACTCCATCAACAAACACAGCGACTTGGACCCAATATACCGGCCACTACAGTGGACAGCTGAAACTGACAACCGGAAGTGGCAGGGACAGGCCACTATAAATGCCGGAGGAACCACCACAGAAGCGCTTCACAGGAGGCTCCCAAGCACTGAGGATGTCACCTAGACAGGGGACGAAACGTTTGCAACAAAAACTTCCAGCTCGGCGAACAGAACCACAGCTGCTGAGTATCTCCGGCAATTTCTGTTTATGGTTATGATCCAAATATATAAATTGTTCAAATAAGGAGATAAAAACTGTACACTATAAGCCAATACAGTATGCCCAAGGCTCTGTACATTTGCAGTAAAAATGTATAATCTTATATTCCATTTGCCTTGCAATAAATGGCAATACCCCATTTGCTTTCCTAATCACTTGTTGTGTGTGCGTACTAACTTTCGGAAAAGAAGGAGTAGAATGTACCTACACAAATTGTTGAAGGACAGATGGAAAAAGATAGGCGTCATCCTGAGTTTTATAAATAGTGCATAAAACAGGGAAGTTGTATTATGGTTTGATAAAATACCAGTTTAGTCTCAACTGGAGTATTGCGTCCAATTCTGGACTCTACACATCAGGATGATACATAAAGCATTGGGAATGGCTCCTGAGAGGGTTACTTTGGCTTGATAGTAGATTGGAGTAGCTGGAACAGTTCTCCATAGACAAGATGACAAGGATTTAATAGAGATGTTCAACATCGTGGGGAGTCTAGGGGAGGTCAATTCGGAGGAGCTGTTTCATTGACAGAAGATTCCTGAACTATAGACACTAATTTAAGATACAAGCAAAAGAAGCTATGCTAATGCAAGGAAAATCACTCTTATGTTTTGATTGGCTAGGGTCTGGAATGAGATTTGATGAGGATTAGGGAGGGAGAAAGTGAGGACTGCAGACGCTGGAGATCAGAGTCGAAAAGTGTGGTGCTGGAAAAGCACAGCCGATCAGGCAGCATCCAAAGAATCGGATAGGAGGGAAGGACGATGGACAGGTAAGACAGATCATGAAGGCGGTGCTAAATTGGAGGGTTGGATTTGGGATGAGGTGGGGGGAGGGGAGATAAGCAAACTGGTGAAGTCAATGTTGATGCCATGTGGTCCCAAGATGAAAGATGAGGTGTTCTTCCTCCAGACGTTGGTGGCTTGAATTTAGCAGTGGAGCAGGACCAGGATTTGTATATCCTTTGTGGAGTGGTAGAGGGAGTTGAAGTGGTCGGCACAGGGCAGTGGGGTTGTTTGATGCGTGTGCCCCAGAGATGTTCCCTGAAGCATTTTACAAGTTGGCATCTTTCCTCCCCAATGTAGAGGAGATCACATTGAGAGCAATGGACACAATGCACGAAAATTTCTGCAGGATGTGGAAGGATCCTTTGGGCTCTTGCATGGAGGTGAGTGGGGGAGGCATGGGCTTTACTCCTCTTGTGGTGACAAGGGAAGGTGCCGGGATTGGAGATTGCATTGGTGGGAGGCATGGACCTAACAAGGGAGTCACAGAGGGAATGGTCTCTATGGCATGCATGTAGGAGTGGGGAGGGAAAAAGATCTCCGGTGGTGGGGTCTGATTGTAGATGACAGAAATGGCGGAGGATAATGCACTGTATCCGGAGGTTAGTGAAGTGGAAGATGAGGACCGGGGGGTTCCATCCTTGTTACGTTGGGAGGGGTGGGGTTGATGGGCAGATGTGCAGGAAATGGAGGAGATGCGCTGGAAGGCATTGTTGATCACATGGGAGGGGAAACTGCTGTCCTTGAAGTTGGATGTCCTAGCCTCATCATACGCCTCCACCATACCTGCTCCCAGGAGGAGCAATTCCAATCCAGGACATCCCAGATGGCCAAGATGAAGAACTTGAATGCAAAGATGCAGTGATTTAGTCAGTTAGGCTCCTTTGTCAGGTTATACCTGGAGCATTGCGTTCAGCTCTGGGCACTGCATTTCAAAGGCTACATTGGTCTTACATTGAGTACAGCAGAACCTAATCTGAATGACAGCTGTGTTTCGAATGCTAAATGGGAAGGGGAGCTTCCATATGCTTGCCTTTGTGAACACTTTCTTTAATGTTAAAGATTAAGAGGACACCCAGTGGAGGTGGTTAAAATGTTCCAAGGACTGGAGATAGTTGATTCAGCGAAACTATTTCCTCTTGGAGGACAGAAGAACAAAGAGACAGAGTTCAATCTTTCAGAGAGAATCAGGTGTCACTGATTCATACAAAAAATTGTGGAGACTTATCAGTCTCTCCTTCAACAAGGTGTCGATGCCAGGAGCCAAAGTTCAATTTGTCTCCAGCAGACTCCCAGGCCAACCCTAACTCCTTAAGCAAAGCCTAACTCCTTAACTCCAACCCAACCCAATCTCATTCCAGACCCTAGCTAATCAAAATATAAAAGTGATTTTCCTCACATTAGCAAGGCTTCGTTTGCCTTCATCTGAAATCAGTGTCCGTAGTTCTTGAATCTTCTGTCAATTAAACAGCTTTTTGCATTTGACTCTTTTTAGATCTCTCATAATGTTTTTTTTTTCACCTTGTTCATTCTCAGCAAGAGGGTGTCACTGGCTAGGCCAGCATTGATTGGCTGGAGAGCAGTTAAGAGTCAACCCCATTGCTGTGGGTCTGGAGTCACGTGTAAGCCAGACCAGGTAAGGATGGCAAATTCCTTTCCTAAAGGGCATTAATGAACCAGATGGGCTTTTCCCAAAAATTGACAATGGATTCATGGTCATCATTAAATTCTTAATTCCAGATACTTATTGGATTCACATTCCACTATCTGCTGTCGTGGGATTCAAACCCAGATCCCCAAAATGTTACTGGGTTTCTAGACTAACAGCCCAGCAATAATACCACGAGGTCATCACCTCTGCTGAAGAAGGCAATTGCGTCTTTCAAGACGTGGATTTTCAGATTGTTATTGGTGAGGGTATGGAGATAAGGCTGAGAAATTAGGCTGTGTGGAATTGGCAGAGTTAGTAGAGCCAAAAGAACATGACATAGCCACTGTTGCTAAACTCCAGTGACCTGCATAGCACTTGAGTACATTTTAAATTTTGCAATGTTTAAGAGGGGAATGAGGATGTGCAAAAAAAAAAGTGCATGGGGATAGATCAGAAAAATGTGATGCGAATAGTTTGACCACCAGCTAAAAACAAATGAACTTGTGATGATCAGAAACAGAAACAGAAATTGCTGGAGAAACTCAGCAGGTCTGGCAGCATCTGTAGAAAGAAAACATAATTAATATTTCGAGTCCATGACTCTTCATCAGAACTGGTTGAGATGAAGCACTCAGTGCTGATAAGGAGTTTCCAGATACAAAACATTAACGTCTGCTTTCTTCCTCCAGATGCTGCCAGACCTGCTGAGTTTTTTCCAACAATTTCTGGTTTTGTTTCAGATTTCCAGCATCCACATTTCTTTGTTTTATTTTAGGTGATTTTGTTTTCAGATCCTCTTTATAAGGAAGTGCCTATCATCCATTGACTCCGTCTGTGCCTTCCCGCTGCCTTGAGATGCCAGTCAACATAAGCAAAGACTCCACCCATCCCAGTGATAATCTCTTCCAACCTCTTCTGTCCGGCAGAAAAACTTAAAAACACTTACCAAGAGCTTCAAGAACAGCTTCTTCACTGTTGCTGTTTGATTTCTGAATGGACCTCTCAAATTTAATGTCGATCTTGCTCATTGTGCCCCTTGTCTGCAGCTGTTAACATTGTAACCCTCGCTCTGTTCTATTACCCTAATACACTTTCTATGGCATGATCTGCCTGTACTGCAGGCAGAACAAAACTTTGCACTGTACCCAGGTACATGTGACAACAATAAATGAAATCAATTCAAATCAAACAGTTTCCCAGACTACAGCAATGAATACACTTCAAAAAGCATTCCATTGGCTGTAAAGAGCTTTGGGATGTCCTTGAGTTGTAAAGCAGATCACATAAATGAAATTCTTTTATTCTTTTTATACATCTGAAGTGAAGTTTGTGCATGCCTGACACCCGAAGGTTTCACTGCTTTAGATGATTAATTCAAAATTAGATATAAAATGTATTTTGTAAGTGACAGGTTTGCCATGGAATATGGTGTGATGGCAACTACAAGTGAGATGGCGTGACACAATATCCCACAGAGACTCTCATGAATTACTGCCCTTGGCATCTACAGTGCAAGTCACTGATTGCCTCCTGTATATTCACATAACAATCCCACGGGCACTACATATGCCATTTTTTTAAAGTGGAGCTGAGGAATAACCAGCCACCTGTCTCTTTTTTTTATGGAAGCTTCATGTTTTGACTGTCACAAACTCCTCAGAACATTACTCCGTGACATGGCTGCTCTTGTTCGAATCAGCACACGAAGTACATTACAACAGATTTTTTAAAAATCATTCACAGGATTAGAAGTCAGCATGTGAAACATGAAAAATAGGAGCAGGGGTAGACCATTCGGCCCTTTGAGTCCACTCTGCTGTTCAACTGATCATCCAACCCAGTCCCCTGTTCCTGCTTTCTCTTGCCAGAAGGATATTCTTTGATCCTTTTAGCCCTTCAGAACGATGTCTGGCTCCTTATTGAAAACATTCACTATTTTGACCTCAATTTTCTGTGGTAGAGAATTCCACCCGCTCACCACTCTCTAAACATTCATTTCCCATCCCTCAATAAGGTGGTACAGCTGTCTCTTGAACCAATGCAGTCCCTGCAAAGATTCTGCTGTTCCATCGGATTATTTTTGATAACACTGAGTAGCTTGCTAAGTCATTTCAAAGACCAATTAAGAATCTACATTGGCCATGGAAAATCTATGTTGTTATTATATGTCCATCAGATCAGGTAAGCATCAAATTAATTTCCAATGCTCACTGATGAGCAAGATTGATTTGAGAATAGTACAAATTCCTTCATGTTTATCATTGCTAGTATCTACTTTAAATTCAGTTACTTAAATAAGCCTGAAATAAGATCTTTGCAATGCTCGATGGGATTTGAACTTATATCCCTGGATTATTTAGCCAAGCCTTCTAATCACTAGTAAAGTATCATGACTATAAATTTTCACACTTATGAAAGAGTGGGGTGCTGATGGAGGGATTTGATGCAGAATGCAGTTAACATATGAACCAAGAGCAAGAGGAGGCCATTCAGCCCCAGAAGCCTGCTCCACCATTAGATAAGATCATGACTGATCTCATCCAGGCTTCAACTTCACTTCTGAAGAAATGATCATTGGACCCAAACCGTTAACTCTGTTTTTCTCTCTCCACAGATGCTGCCAGACATGCTGAGGTTTTCCAACAATTTCTGTTTTTGTTTCTTATTTCCAGCATCCGCATTTCTTCGGTTTTCTCGTTGAGTGCTCAACTCCACATTCCTGCCTGCTCTCCATAACTTTGCTAACCATTACTAATAAAAGATCTGTCTAAATCCTCCCTAAATGTTTTAATTGTTCCAGCATCCCGTATACTCTGGGGGAGTGACTTTTGCAGATTCGTGGCCCACTGAGAGAAGTAATTCCTCTTCATCTTTGCTTCAAATCTGCTGCCACTTATTCAAAAACTATGACCTCACTCTCTAATTGCACAGGAAAATTATGTAACTTGTTCTATCCAGGATCACAGTGACCTTCTTAAGTGTCGTTCCAATTCAATTGACCAAGCAGGTGATGATTTTTTTAAAATGCTCATTCATTGGATGCGGGTGTCACTGGTTGATTCAGTGCTTCTTCCCTATCCCTTGTTGTCCCCAAGAAAGTCATGCAGAGCTGCCTTCTTTGAAGTTCCTTCATGCAGGAGGAGAAAGTGAGGACTGCAGATGCTGGAGATCAGAGCTGAAAATGTGTTGCTGGAAAAGCGCAGCAGGTCAGGCAGCATCCAAGGAGCAGGAGAATTGACGTTTCGGGCATGAGCCCTTCATGCAGCCTTCTGAGAAATTCTGCAGCCCCTCTATTGTCTGTCCTGACTGCTCACCCCTGATCCGAACTCTCCATTGAAGATCCCATCTTTCTAAGCATGTGTCAAGCTTTCTGCCTGCATGACCAACCCCACTCGGTTGGTGCTGTGTCTGAAATCATGCGAATGTTTGGCAGGCCAGATCAGCCAAGCATCTCAGTGTCTGGTATTTTTTTCGGCCACCTGATCAGCTGGCCCTTCTGAAGATGGCTCAAGCAGAATTGACCTTCTCGATTTTCACGACGCAGGTGTACAGTCCAAGATTCACTGAGTAGAGTGAGTAAGAAAGCATAGAATTCCTACAGTATGGAAGCAGATCGTTCAATCCACACCAATCCTCAGAAAAGCATCCCACTCAGACACACCCCTCTACCCCATCCCTGTAACCTTGCATTTCCCATGGCCATTCTATCTCGCCTGCACAACTTTGGACTTTGGGACGAAACCACAGCACCCAGAGAAAACCCACACAGATACGGGTAGAATGCAGGAGAAAGTGAGGACCGTAGATGCTGGAGATCAGGGTCAAAAAGTGTGGTGCTGGAAAAGCACAGCAGGTCAGGCAGCATCTGAGGAGCAGGAGAGTCAATGTTTCGAGTATTAGCTCTTCATCAAGAATGAGCAAAGCCCACACAGTCTGTCACCTAACAGTGGAATCAAACCCAGGTCGCTAGTGCTGTGAGGCAACAGTACTAACCACTGAGCCACCATGCCACCTTATTGCTCTATTGATTTTCAGTTTGGTAGGTAGACCTAGTTATCTTCATTCCCAAGCAGATTTGCCAAGGGCTTCCTTGCTCATGTTCCTTTGTTGTTGAGAGCTCAGGACAATGAGCTGCCCAGATAAGTGACCCTATCCTCTGCTAACAGATTCTGGTAATCTTGAGCTTGGGATAAGGTTTGCCTGGAGGAGTTGCTGTATTCTTTGTCTTCATATTGGTCAGAATGTCAAAGTCTTGTCATGCATTGGAGAGCCAGGACAATATACAGCTCCCGAAGACCGTGTTGTAGGGCCATTGGCAATCGGGTAAGGACGACAGATACTGGATGAGTCAATGCAAAAGTGTTCTACCTCCCTTACACCATTTATGCAGGAGCAGTGTGAAACAAAGGTTGACATGGGGATCACATAAAGCAAACAAGAGACAGATGGGCAAAATGAGGCCTAAGAGTTAGGTTGTAAGGATTCTCTTGACAGGTAGAGAGGTTTGGTGAGGGAATTCCAGAGTTTGCAGTCTAGACCACCGAAGACATAGTCACCAATGCTGGAACAATTAAATTCAGAGCTGTTCAAGAGACCAGAATTAAAGGAGCTAAGCCTTTCCGTCTTAATCTCCACATGGACTCTATTTGTGGAACTGTGTGATATGAGAAAATTAAATCTGTGCTCAATGGATATAATTACAGGTGAACTTTTGGAGAGATGTGAAAAGACATCAAAAAGCAAATCTTTTCTTTTATTTCTGTCATACTGTTCCTTTCTTAGCAAAATCCGCTCTCTGATAATTGCCCTACTTATTCAAGTTTCAGTTGACTGATTTAGTAGTTGATGATGGTCTTGATGGGTGCTTCAAGAGTTTGATGTGCTCTTTCTGGTGGGAACTGAACATTTAATACAGTGGGTTGGATGTGTTCTGAGTGACAGAGATTTGTAGCCCCTTTTACAAACTGCGTGGTTTTCTTTCCCAGCGACTATTACAGGAGTAAAAGTGAAGATTAAAAAAAAATTAATATCTAACAAGGTAATTACTCTTCAGACCCAAGTTGACACATGTTTCAGAATCGAATTATAATTACATTTTTAATCTTCGCTTCAGGCTTCATAATCCAGCTTTCTGTAAATGAACATTCTCTTTTAAATTTATACAAACAGTAGTTATACCATAGTTATCTAATTAATGTAAAGGAGCTCTGACATTGTACTTTTCAATTACATTGTTAAAAAAAACTAGATTCATACAGCGCCTTATCATGTTGACATGCCTCCAAGTGTACTGCACGCTGAGTTGGTTTTGGATTGAAGCAACTCGTTATTTGGTGAAATGTGACAACCGTTCAGCATGAGCTGAATTCTACAATGAGCAGAAATTTGAAAGAATGGTTTGGTTGCTGGCAGTGTGGGGGACTGGAGTCATGTTAATGACAGCAACAGTTTGGCATCAATGGTGGGTAAGTGGTTAATGACACTATATTAGCAATCCAGCAGAGGCCCTGGCTAGTTCACTGGGTCATGGGTTTCCATCTCACCAAGGCATCTGTTCTCAGTGATCATTTAATTATCATTGCAACCAACCTGGTTCACAAAATTCTTGCCTTTGGACAGAGAACCTACTGTTCTTACCCAGGCTGGTTGACATATGACTCGAGACCCACAGCAAACCCAGAAAGAAAAGTGTTCATACTGGAGTTCCCATTTTGAAGAGGTGATGGCCTAGCGGTATCATGGTTGGGCTGTTACTCGAGAGACTTGGGGGATGCTCTGGGGACCTGGGCTCGAATCCTGCCACAGCAGATATTGGAACTTCAGTTCAGTAAAACAATCTGGGGTGGAGGTTCGAATGATGATGATGATGGAACCTATTGTCAATTGTTGGGAAAAACCCATCTGGCTCACTAATGTCCTTTAGGGATGGAAACTGACATCCTCACCTGGTCTGGCCTATGTGTGACTCCAGACCCACAGTAATGTGATTGATTCTTAACTGCCTGTGGGCAATTAGGCTTGGGTAATAAATGCTGGTCTGGGCACCGATGCCGGTGAATAAAGAAAAGTTTACAAGATGAGTCAAATCAGTACATGTCAATTTACAGGCCATTCCTTTTGGTTTGTAAGATAAAGGCACCATTGTCTTACCAGATCTTGGGCTGCTCTCTTATTAGACATGAGGGTCACTACACTGTGGCTTCAAAAGTCTGTGTGGAGTTTGCACATTCTCCCCATGTCTGTGTGGGTTTCCTCTGAGTGCTCTGGTTTCCTCCCACAGTCCAAAGATGTACAGGTTAGGTGGATTGGCCAGGCTAAATTGTCCATAGTGTCCAGGAATGTAAAGGCTAGGTGGATTAGCCATGGGAAGTGTGGGGTTATGGAGATAGTGTCGGGGTCTCAGTGGGATACTCTTCAGAAGGTCAGAGCAGATTCAATGGGCTGAATTGTCTCTTTCCACATTGTGGGAATATTGAGTCTACAGCTCTTTGTTCTGGAGAGAAATTGGGAAATGGATACTGATGGTAGTAATATCAGCCATGATGATATTGTGTGCTGGCATAGTATTCCAGGGCTGAATGGCCTATGCCTGCTCCTATTTTCCACATTTGTACATAAAAGTTCACCATCCACCTTCCTGTCCAACCACTTAATATATCACATCATCCATTAACCTTAAGTAAATTGTTGACAGCGTCTATTTTTCACCCTTTTCTGCTGACTGCCCAATTCACAGACTTATCACTCTTTCACTGAAAACCTTCCTCTTTCCTCGATCTTCCCTTGTTTGAAACTTTGAATTTTATACCAAGAAGAAGAAGCATTATCAATCTCAAGTTGCATCATGTCACCTCTCTGTTTCCATATTCAAAGAAAGAGCAATCTCTGGGTCACCAGCACTGTCTGTTCTTAAATCCCTTATCCTCAAGTTCTGGAGTGATTTGCATGTGTTTCCTCCAATAATTGAAATTTCTAATAAAACACACCAAGGCCAAACATCATTTGACAATTACTGCTCTCAGTTTTTAAAATACACAGTGGTTAGCACTGCTGCCTCACAGTGCCAGAGACCCGGGTTCAATTCCCGCCTCAGGCGACTCACTGTGTGGAATTTGCACATTCTCCCTGTGTCTGCGTGGGTTTCCTCTGGGTGCTCCGGTTTCCTCCCACAGTCCAAAAATGTGAAAGTTAGGTGAATTGGCCATGCTAAATTGCCCGTAGTGTTAGGTGAAGGGGTAAATGTAGGGGAATGGGTCTGTGTGGGTTGCTCTTCGGAGGGTCAGTGTGGACTTGTTGGGCCGAAGGGCCTGTTTCCACACTGTAAGTAATCTAGTCTAATCTAATCTAATCCTACAGTACATTCTCACCATGCCATTGCCTGTGAATGTTGTACTGATGCAGTGTGACTTGGACAGGTTGGCTGAGGGGGCAAATACATGGCAAATGCAATATCATGTGGATAAACGTGAGGCTTTCCACTTTGGTCGCAAAAACAGGAAGACAGATTATTATCTGAATGGTGGCAGTTTAGGCAAAGGTGAGGTACAATGGGACCTGGATGTTATGGTGGGACAGTCATTAGATATATTCAAGAGGGAGCTGGATGTGACACTAGCAGCTAAAGGGATCAAGGGATATGGGTAGAGGGTGGGAATGGGATACTGAGATTGCATGTTCAGCCATGATCATATTGAATGGTGGTGCAGGCTCGAAGGGCCGAATGGCCTATTCCCGAGCCTATTTTCTATGTTTTATGCAATTATTTCAATAAAATCCTAAGGTTATTCTGATTGCAACCCACAATATAGCTTTCTATGAAGAACATTGCCTACAAATGTTTGCTGTCTGCAAAATCTCAAAACTATCCAAGATGGAGGATGAGAGAAAATTGTAACTGTAAGATCTGTTCCTTTATTGAGGTATTTTGGGTGTTGGAGGTGATTTCCTTGAATTCCAGGAGGAGCAATTCCTGTTTTATATTCTGTTGCATTATTTTGGAACTTTGGGGGGGAAAAAGATCAAAACAATGGCACTTTAAAAAGGAGGAAGACAGACAAAGGCAGTGATCACATGGTCAGGGAAAGAAACCTACATGGCTGTTTGACACAGCAGTGAATCTGCACAGCGTCTACCATTGCTGTTTGAGTTCAAGTATCGTTGGACATCAGAGTGCATCGAGGAAAAATTAACAAGCGACAAAACTCACAGCTGACCTTGGAGGAACCTGTGTGGGAGAGCTCAGGCACAGGAACAGATAAGGGCATATTTTTTAAGTGTAAGCTTGCTGTAAATCTACAATAGTGAGGAGAGTGGGTTCTTTCTTGACTAAGTGTTTTTTGAGATCCATCATTTGATTGAATTGTAAAAATATAATCTATGACTACTGAGTTAGCCTGGAACAGTGTTTTTTTAGAGCAAGAAGATGGTGTTATTTTCTGGTTTTGTTGATTGTGAAGGAGGAAAGATGACCTTTAGTAGAGTGATGTACTCTTCCTGTCAGATGTGGGAGTTTAGGGAGAGTTTCCACATTACTGATGATTACGTCAGCGGGAAATGTGTCTGGTTGTGAATCCTGTCATAGTGGTTGGAGCAGCAGTTAGGGGCAGTAAGGAATTTACAGCAGCTAGGGGGTGTGATGGATGCCAGTTATAGGAAGAGAGAAAAGCTACAGATACACTCAGGTAGATGGGTTAACTCCAGGGAAGGTAGGAGAAGGAGGCAGGTAGTGCAGGAGTCTTCTGTGGCTATCCCCATTGCAAACAAGTAATCTGTTTTGGAAAATGTAGGAGGTGATGGAATCTCAGGGGAATGTAACACAAACAACCAAGTTTCCGGTAACGAGACAGGCTCGAATGCAATGAGGGGTACGTCAGGTTCCAAGTGATCGATTTTGTTAGGGGACTGTCTAGTCAGAGGCACAGATAGACATTTCTGCGGCCAGCAGTGAAAAATCAGAATGGTGTGTTTCCACCCTAGTGCCAGGATTAGGGAGGTCTTAGAGAGGGTGCAGAAGGTTCTAAAAGGGGAGAGGGACCAGTAGGAGTTCAACGTACACATTGGAACTAATGACAAAGGAAGGGAAAAGGATAAGATCCTGAAGAGAGATAACAGAGAGTGAGGCAGGAATTTAAAAAGGATTTCCTTGAGAGTAGTAGTATCTGGATTACTCCTGGTGCTGTAAGCTAGTGAGGGCAGAAACAGGAGGATAGAGCTGATGAATGTGTAGCAGAGGAACTGGTACATGGGAGAAGGTTTTACATTTTTGGATCATTGGACTTTCTTCTGGGGTAGAAGTGACCTGTGCAAGAAGGATTGATTGCACCTAAATTGGAAGGGAGCTAATGTACTGATAGGAAGATTTGCAAAAGCTGCTCAGGAGCATTTAAACTAGTAAGGGGGGGGGCGGGGGAAACGACCCAGGGAGATAATGAGGAAAGAGATCAATCTGAGACTGGTACAGTTGGGAAAAGGAGCGAGTCAAACAGTCAGGACGGGCAGGGACAAAGCAGAGAATAAGGTAGGACTGATAAATTAAACTGCATTTATTTCAGTGCAAGGGGCCGAACAGGGAAGGCAGATGAGCTCAGGGCATGGTTAGGAACATGGGACTGGGATATCATAACAATTACAGAAATGTGGCTCAGGGATGGGCAGGACTGGCAGCTTAATGTTCCAGGATACAAATGCTACAGGAATGAAGAAAGGGAGGCAAGAGAGGAGGGGGAGTGGTGTTTTTGATAAAGGATAGCGTTACAGCTGTGCTGAGGGAGGATATTCCTGGGAATACATCAAGGGAAGTTATTTGGGTGTGACTGAGAAATAAGAAGGGGATGAACATCTTATTAGGATTGTATTATAGACCCCCCAATAGTCAGAGGGAAGTTGAGAAACAAACTTGTAAAGAGATCTCAGTTAGCTCTAAGGATAATAGGGTGGTTATGGTCGGGGAGTTTAAATTTCCAAACATAGACTGGGACTGCCATAGTGTTAAGGGATTAGATGGAGAGGAATTTATTAAGTGTATACAAGAACATTTCCTGATTCAGTATATGGATGTACCTAGTAGAGAAGGTGCAAAACTTGACCCACTCTTGGGAAATAAGGCAGGGCAGGTGACTGAGGTGTCAGAGCAACCATAATTCTATGAGTTTTTAAATCGTTATGGAAAAGGATAGACTGAATCTAAAAGTTGTTGTAAGTTGGAGCAAGGCCAATTTTGATGGTATTAGGCAAGAACGTTCAAACTTGATTGGAGCAGATGTTAACAGATAAAGGGCAGCTGGAAAATGGAAAGCCTTCAGAAGTGAGATAATGAGAGTCCAGAGACAGTATATTCCTGTCAGGATGAAAGGGAAGGCTGGTAGGTATAGGGAATGCTGGATGACTAAAGAAATTGGGGGTTTGGTTAAGAAAAACAAGGAAGCATATGTCAGGTATAGACAGGATAGATCGAGTGAATCCTTAGAAGGGTATAAAGGCAGTAAGAGTATACTTAAAAGGGAAATCAGGAGGGCAAAAAGTGGGCATGAGATAACTTTGGCAAATAGGGTTAAGGAGAATCCAAAGGGATTCTATAAATACATTAAGGACAAAAGGGTAACTAGGGAGAGAATAGGACCCCTCAAAGATTAGCAGGACAGCCTATGTGTGGAACCACAGGAGATGGGGGAAATACTAAAAGAGTATCTTGTATCAGTGTTTGCTGTGGAGAAGGACATGGAAGATATAGAATGTAGGGAGATAAATGGTGACGTCTTTAAAAATGGCCATATCACAGAGGAGGAAGTGCTGGATGTCTTAAAATGCACTAAAGTGGACAAATCCCCAGGACGTGATCAGGTGTACCCGAGAACTTTGTGGGAAGCTACTGAAGTGATTGCTGGGCCCCTTGCCTGAGACATTTGTATCAGTGATAGTCACAGGTGTAGACTGTGAGCCTGATACCCATGGCGGGCAAGTTGTTTGAGAGAATCCTGAGGGAGAGGATTTACATATATTTGGAAAAGGAAAGACCAACTAGGGATAATCAACATAGCCACAAAGATCAGTACTGGGTCCATTGCTTTTTGTCATTCATATAAATGATTTGGATATGAACATGGGAGGTATAGTTAGTAAGTTTGCAGGTAACACCAAAATTGAAGGTGTAGTGGACTGTGAAGAAGGTTACTAAATACAATACTTGATCAGGTGGGCCAATAGGCTGAGGAATGGCAATGGAGTTTAATTTAGGTAAATGTGAGATGCTGCATTTTGGGAAGGCAAATCAGAGCAGGACTTCTACACTTAACAGTAAGGTCCTGGGGAATGTTGCTGAACAAAGAATCCTTGGAGTGCAGGTTCATTGTTCCTTGAAAGTGGAATTGCAGGTACTTAAGATAATGAAGAAGGTGTTTAGTATGCTTTCCTTTATTGTCAGATCATTGAGTCCAGGAGTTTTAGGAGGTCATGTTGCAGCTGTAAAGGACATTGGTCAGGACACTTCTAGAATTTTGCGTGCAATTCTGGTCTCCCTCCTATAGGAAGGATGTTGTGAAACTTGAAAGGGTTCAGAAAAGATTTACAAGGATGTTGCCAGGGTTGGAGGATTTGAGCTATAGGGAGAGGCTAAA
>NC_057720.1:9269279-9294995 GCF_004010195.1 Chiloscyllium plagiosum
GGTCACCCCTCAGCCTCCGACGCTCCAGGGAAAACAGCCCCAGCCTGTTCAGCCTTTCCCTATAGCTCAAATCCTCCAACCCTGGCAACATCCTTGTAAATCTTTTCTGAATGCTTTCAAGTTTCACAACATCTTTCCGATAGGAAGGAGACCAGAATTGCACGCAATATTCCAACAGTGTCCTGACCAATGTCCTGTACAGCCGCAACATCACTTCCCAACTCCTGTACTCAATACCCTGACCAATAAAAGAAAGCATACCAAACACCTTCTTCACCACCCTGTCTACCTGCGACTCCACCTATTAGGAGCTATGAACCTGCACTCCAAGGTCTTTTTGTTCAGTTGATTCATCAGTTGGCAGAGGAGGACACAGAAGAATTGAATCACTGTTCTAAATTCTGCGAATTGTGTCAGGCTGGTACATCATTAAAAGAAGCTAGAGAAGGAGGAGACCATGCATTGTCTCACACCGGGACTGCCATCCTTCAGTTGGATCATAGCTGTGCCATTTCTATGGATCTGCCATGGTTCCTGGACTAATACCTGGAATGACGGAGTGCCGAATGAGGAAAAGCTAGACAGACTGGCCTGTATCCTCTGGAGTTTAGAAGAGTCAGAGGTGACTTAAGTGAAACATGTCAGATCCTGAGGGGACTTGACCAGGCAGATGAGAAGGCATGGTGGCTCATTGGTTAGCACTGCTGTCTCACAGCTCTGAGGACCCAGGTTCAATACCAGCCTTGGGTAACTACCTGTGTGGTGTTTGCACGTTCTCCCTGTGTCTGTGTGAATTTCCTCTGGGTAATTTGGTTTCCTCCATGTGCAGATTTGGTGCATTGGTCATGCTACATTGCCTTGTAGTGTCCAGGGATTAGTCATGGTAAGTATGGGGATAGGGTGGAGGGCTGTGCCTGGGTGTAGTTGCTCGTCAAAGGGTCATTGCAGACTCAATGGGCTGAAAGGCCTCTTTCCACACTGTCGTGGGTTCTTGTGGGAAAATCTGGAATTAGGAGAATCACTGTTTAAAACTGGGAGGGTCATCCATTTAAGAGAGGAAATATTTTTTTCTTCAGTGGATCTTTGAAATTCCCTTCCTCAAAAGGCAGTGGTTGGAGAATCCTTAAATATTTCGATAGAGGAGATAGATTTTTGATGACCATGTGAATGAAAGGTTATCGGGCACTATGCAGGAATGAAGAGATGAGGTTAAAGTCAGCCAGGTTATTGACTAAGTTGCAGTTACCTTACAGACTGAGAGGAGTGGGCCTCCCAGGTATCACAAACTATCAATTAAGCTCGTTGCTATCTTATGTGAATGATTGGGCCCAGGGGGACCCTCACTCACTTTGGTGGGACATCGAAGCATCTCAGGGCAGATGTGGATACTGCAGATGCTGGAGATTAGAGTCAAGATTAGAGTGGTGCTGATGAAGGGCTTTTGCCCGAAACATTGATTTTTCCTGCTCCTTGGAAGCTGCGTGGCCTGCTGTGCTTTACCAGCACCACTCCGATCTTGAAACAAAGCATCTCAGGTAAGCTGCCCCCTTATTAGCCTGCTGTTCTTAGACAAAATGAGAACAGTTAAGGAATATTGCCATAGCCCAATGGTCATCGGTACTGTCAGGCCGTGAAGAGTAATATGTCAAAGTGATGGCAATATTGCCAAAACATCACTTTTGACACCCATAGTTGGTATGCCAGACTTTCAGCTAGGGCTGATGGACTCTGGGTTTAAACAATGGGCAGCTAGGGGCATGTCTTGCCTGGGTGATTTATTTGAAGGGGTCATACTGATGTCCTTTGACCAGTTGGCTGGGAAAAATGAATTGCCCAGAAGGGACCTCTGTCATTTCTTTCAAATGAGAAACTTAATACAAAAAGAAACCACACTTCAAATCGATCCTTATAGGTCCGACGTGGAGAAGAGGGTGTTGAGTGCTGAGGATACATTATCTGTTAACAACACTTATCATCCATTGGGAGAAGGATCCTTGGATGGGACCGAATGGCTCTGTAAGGTATGAGAGAGGGAGTTGGACACTGAGATCTCTTCTGAAATATGGGAGGATATCTCGGAAAATGCAAGAAGGATCTCGATTTGCGACAGCACACACGCCTTGCAATTGAAATTTCTCCACAGGGTCCATTTGGCCCCAGGCCACCTTGCCAAATCTCCAGTGTGTCCTAAATGTAAAGTGAGCATGGGCATGCTTACTCATAGTCTTCAGTCCTGCCACAGTCTGCGGGCATGCTGGAGCACTGTGGTAGGCGCAATACAGAAGGCCTTGGGGGTGGAGGTGGAGGAGGACCCGATATCTCTTCTTCTTGGCTTTGTTAATTCCTGTTCATTAAATGCACACAAAAAAAGGCTTTTCAGTATCCTCACTTCTTGTGCCAGAAAGAACATTCTGTTCGGGTGGGTATCGGGACATCCCCCGGGGCTGGTGTACTGGTATAAGCTAGTCATGGAGCACAGCCCCTTGGACTTTCTTACGAGTATGGTGCATCATAAAACTGAGAATTTCTATAAGACATGATGGCCCTTTTTGAACTGCCTGAGTACAGATTTGTCTGCCGTAATATTAAGAACCTTTATATAGCCATGGCAATTTTATGTAATGAATCTGGTATTGAGAGGGGAGGCACTATGAACATACGAATAAGTATAAACTTATGTGTTTGATGATTGAGGGCTATTGCTTTATTTTGCTGAGCTACATTATGACTATTATCATTGTTATTATGTTAAGACTTTTCTTTTCTAGCTTAGTTATTAGTTGATATTCATATATGCAATTAGCATTTTGTTTGAATTGTTGTATTTGTTGTAATATTCAAAAGAAAAAAAAAGCCTCTTTTTTAAATAAAAATATATTTAAAAATAAAGTCGGCCATGTTAAGATCAGCCCATGATCTTATAGAATGGTCAAGCTGGCTTGAAGGGCCAAATGGCCTACACTTGTTGCTTGTGTGTATGTTCATATGTTGGTAAAGCAACATTCAGAAGTAGGACATTGGCTTTAATGGTGCAAAGCTCCTGATTCAAAGCAAGTCAAGGTCCCTGAAGCTGCTCATCATTTTGGAAACATTCTGAACTCACGCCCTTTTTAGGTTAATTCCGTCTTGTTCGCACAGACGTCCATCCTCTGTAGTTTTACTCAGCCAGCAAGGGTCTTGCATCAAACTAAACCCAAACCAGCCAAAATGCTAGACTGGAACTCACCTATTATATTCCCTGTGAAGCCTAGAGTTATGGCTGAGGGCAGATTACAGCTGAAAAAGTGTTACCACAATAAGGACCAAGCCAGTAAAGGAAGAGGTTAATAAAGAAAGCAATATTTCCCCAGTTTGAAATAAAGTTGAGTGTTGGCTCAAAATAGAAACATGCTTGAAGATAGTTGTACGCAGAGACACTGCCTATTCAATTCTCCCTGGCTGTCTGTCAGTATTAATGTGGTGAAACATTAATTAAAAAGATTAACATTACACATCTCCAGACTGACACTTCCATTCAGAGCCTCGTTGGTGATGGGAAAATGACATCAATGGTTCCCGTTCTACACATATACAACTTGAGTTAAATATTCATGCAGTGTCCAGTAAGTAACACGCAGACAATTAAAAGCCATACACTTACTGTGGAATTGTGTCCAACTTGTCCATTTTGAGTTTGTTTTCATTGCAGGTCAATTGTTCCCGTCAATGTGCAGTATTCAAACATAGAGTTAAGCACAGAGTACCGGGGAGAATGTTGGGGATCTGGGACTATCTCGACATTCGCAGGCTCCCTGAAGTCACACATTGAGGTTTAACCCCCATGATTGCCCCAAAATTTACAGTGGGTCCCAAAGACCGCATCATTATTAACAGTGGGTCACAGACCTTTGTCTAAAGAGAAGTGGGTTGCATTTATGTAGCCTCTTTCCTGACCATCAGCCACCCCCTTGTAGCCAACGTAATAACTTTGAAAACACAGTTACTGTTATAATCAGAGGCACGGCAGCCAATTTGGACACAGCAAGACCTCAGCAAAAAGTTATTTCACATTTGAAACAACCCCGCAGCGTTTAGTATCCAATCACTAAATCATTCTTTAGTTGCAGGTGAAAAGTCCCTGACACGAGACCAGCTCCCTCAGAGCCAGCTCTCAGCGTGTCAGAGTGCCTGACAATCCTCCTCTTTCTTTTTTTTTACAGTGAAGGGGAGATCTCCTGTTTCTTTTTTGTTTGTTTTTTTGGGTTTTTTTAGTTTTAGTTTTTTTTTCTATTAATCCCCACACTACTGCCTAACCGCGGTAGTGCTTATTTTTTCCCCAGCACCCATGGTGTGTGTATGTGCACGTGTGAGACACAGTGAAAGACACAAAGTGCACGAATCTTTATTCAAATTCCACCACCAGGAAGATAGGAAAACACCTGGGTGGCCAGTGATAAACACTGCCCTTCACATCAAAGGGCAGTGCTGTGTGATCAAAACAGTGAAGGGGAGGGTAGGGACTAAATCAAAATAGAGTTGGAGGGAGAAATGATGCACTCCACTCCCTGCGGCGCCCATCTCTCCCTGAACAACTCCAGGGTGTTGGTGGACACCGCGTGCTCCTTCTCCAAAGACACCCGGGCCCTAACGTAATCACGGAAACAATCCTCCTCTTATCTGTCAGCCAGGGCTTCCTGATTTGACGAGATTAACAGCCCCAATCAGGGAACTCATATTCTATGAGGTCCATCTGGCTGACCTCATTACAATCACTGCATCCCTCCCGCTCTGAGTCCGAAGACATAGGCTTCTGTAGCTTCTTCTGTAGCTCCACCTGGGGCGTTTTAGTACTGGGTGAGGTTCTCCCAACTCTGCCTGTGATACAGGTGGTGTGAAACACACAGTAACTCACCTCTCGTACCCGGAGCACCTTGGAAAACATTCATTCTCTTCTGGCAGCAAAGGAATCGATGTGGTGCTATCCATCAAGTCCATCTCAGATTCATAAACCTCTTCAATGCTTGACGGAGAGGGAGAATCAGTAGGTTCCAACAGCCTTTCTGAACGTTCTGAGGAGCTGGGTAGCTTTTACTCCCTCACTGTTCGGGAATTTGTGACTTTTATATGGTCGACCATCTTGTTCAGGAGCATCACACTGACCCGAACTTCATGCTTCACTCATCCTGACCTTGTGTAAACCATGCCTCTTACCCATGCAAGCCCATTTCCGTGGTTCCCACACTAAACGTAATCTCCTGAAGTAAACTGCCTCCCTTGCTTAGCAGTGTCAGTGGTTCAACCCTAGTGTTCCTGATGCCATTTCTCCCTCCTCCCAAATGTCTGAGAAGATCAGATGTAACCTGGTGCAGTCATCTCCCCATTAGCGACTCTGCTGGAGCTATCCCTGTGGTTGCATGAGGAGATGGTGCTAAAATCAATAGAAACCTGGACAGTTTGGTATCAAGTGAAGCTGGATGCTGTTTCTTTAAGCCTGCTCTCAAAGGTAGGACTGCTCTTTGTGCCAGCTCATTGGATGATAAATGGAATGGGGCTAACCTTATATGACAAATACCATTCAACTTCAGGAAATACTCAAGTTCCCTCTTGTTAAATGATGGCCTGTTGTCTGTGACTAATACTTCCTGGAGCCTCTGTATTGCAAAAGGTGCTCGCAATTTTTCTATTGTCTTGCCCATATTTGACGAATGAACTTTATGTACATCCAGCCATTTTGAGTGAGCATCCACAATGACCAAGAACATTGAGCCCATGAAAGGAGCTGCATAGCTGCCATGTAACCGAGCCCAGAGTTTACCCGGCCATTCCCACCAATGTGGGGGAGCTGCTGGCAGTAATCTCTGTCCTTGTTGGCACTCCAGACAATGCCCCACCAACACAGCCATGTTGGCATTCAATCTCAGCCACCAGAGATACCTTCTCACCAACATCTTCATTTTGGAAACCCATAGATGACCCTGGTGGAGTTCAGCCAGTATCTGGCAGTGACCTTTGCTCGGGACAATCACTCTTGCTCCCTATAATAAAATGCTATCCTCTACTGTGATGTGGTCTCTCAGGGTCGAAAAAGGTTTGGATTCTGGCTTTGACGTCCCTCTGGTTTCCACCATCACCACTAGTTGCTTCTTTTTGCCAAGATCAGATTTTTCTGTGTTCAAAGACTGATATTATCAGCTGTGACTGGGTGTGTGTCTAGAAAATTTCAAACCATTATGGACTCTTCCAGTGGTGTATCTGCCAGCTGGAGGTGGCTCAATACATGTGCATTTGCTACTTGGTCTCCAGGATGAGGAGGGGTGGGGGATGCATTGTTCCATATTGTAATTATACGCACTGAGTATTAGAACCCACTGCTGAATTTGGCTTGAAGTTATGGGCGACACTGCCCTAACCTCTTCAAGTCCTTGCCCTAGCAGGTGTTTCTTGCTCATTATTATTACAAATTTGCATCAATAAAGGTATTGGTGAAACTTCCTGACTCCAAATACAACTGCCAAACCTTCCTTCTCTATCTGGGCTTACTTGCCTGAATGCATACTCTATTGGTATTCCTCTCCATTGGGTCCCCTCTGAGCTAATATTACCCCGATGCTGTACGGGGAAGCATCGTGTGTCAATAGTAGATCTCGCTTGGAATCATCGCGTGCTAACACCTGAGAAGATGACAGCTGTTTCTTTACTTGGTGATGCAACTATTTCCAAGGCAGGTTGGTTTTTAGGAGTTGATGCAAAGGTACCAGGATGGAAGCTAGGTTATGTATGCACATTCTGTAATAAATCACCAGCTCAAGGAAAGACCAGGAGAGATGTGGAAGCCGGGGTACCTTTGATCACCCTCTTATTATCTTTCAATGGTTGTAACTCGGTCTTCCCTACTCTGTAACCCAAGTAGGTCACTTGGGGTGCCTGGAACACACGTGTTTTCCTTCTTAGGCAATATGTCCACCTGGGACAAATGTCTGAAGACTATGTCCACGCTCCCTAAGTGCTACTCATTGGTTTCCCTGTTATTGGTACATCATCTAGATGAATAGTAACCTGGGGTAGACCTAGTAAAATGTTAACCATCATCCACTGGAACATTGCATAGGCTGACAATGCCCCAGATGGAGGTCTCGTATGTTAGTACAAACCCCTATGGGTATTGCAGCATTCCTCTGGGAATCTTCATCTAACTGTAACTGCAATTGGCTCATGTCCAGCTTGGTGAAGGACAGCCCCATATCAGATTTACTTTTAGATTAGATTACTTACAGTATGGAAACAGGCCCTTCAGCCCAACAAGTCCACACCGACCCTCCGAAGCGCAACCCACCCAGACCCATTCCCCTGCATTTATCCCTTCACCTAACACTACGGGCAATTTAGCATGGCCAATTCACCTAACCTGCACATTTTTGGACTGTGGGAGGAAACTGGAGCACCCGGAGGAAACCCACGCAGACACGGGGAGAATGTGCAAACTCCACACAGACAGTTGCCTGAGGCGGGAATTGGACCCGGGTCTCTGGCGCTGTGAGGCAGCAGTGCTAACTACTGTGCCACCCATGAATCATCTGTGTGAGGGATTGGGTTTATATCCAGCTGTGAGAAATGGTTTACTGTTTGTTTAAAATAATTCCTCCGCAACCATCCAAGTCAGCACCAAGATGGCCAAGGGTAGAACTTTCATGTTTAAGTTGAGCGATCAAGTGTGGACCAACACCATAGACTTAGAGAATCATACAGCCATAGAGATGTACAACACGGAAACAGACCTTTCAGACCCAACTTGTCCATGCCAACCCGAGACCTTAAATTAATCTAGTCCAATTTTCCAGCATTTGGCCCATATCCCTCTAAACCCTTCCCATTCATATACCCATCCAGATGCCTCTACCACTTCCGGTGGCAGCTCATTCCATACACGCACCACCCTCTGTGTGAAATGTTTGCCCCTTAGATCCCTTTGAAATCTTTCCCCTCTAACCCTAAACCTATGCCCTCTAGTTCTGGACTCCCCCACACCAGGAAAGACACTTTGTCTATTTAACCTATCCATGCCCCTTATGATTTTATAAACCTCTATAAGGTCACCCCTCAGTCTCTGACGCTCCAGGGAAAACAGCCCCCGCCTATTCAACCTCTCCCTATTGCTCAAGCCCTCCAACCTTGGCAACATCCTTGCAAACCTTTTCTGAACCGTTTAAAGTTTCACAACATCCTTCCTATAGGAGGAGACCTGAAGAAAATGCAAAGCTTCGCATGTACAAGGTTTGCAAAATCAGCATCCTCGTTTCCAGTCACGAGGCGTGGGCAACTTTCATGCAAGCCATGAAAAACAGCTGAACACGTTCCACCCCCGCTGCCTCAGAAAAAAAAATCAGTACCTTCTGACAGGATAATGTATGAATAGAAAAGTAGACTATGTAATGGACCAGAGTCAAGATTAGAGTGGTGCTGGAAAAGCACAGCAGGTCAGGCTGCATCCGAGGAGCAGGAACATCGATTTTCCTGCTCCTCGGATGCTGCCTGACCTGCTGTGCTTTTCCAGCACCACTCTAATCTTGACTCTAATCTCCAGCATCCGCAGTACCCACTTCCACCCTGTGTAATGGACGAGACCAAACTCCCTCCAAAATATAGTAAGGAGATAGCCCAGACCCTAATCTTTATTTTTATTGAAAGACAAATGTAAGGCACTGTGTTCCAGGTATGATTCGACTGGTCCACCACTAGCTTTAATGAAAACGTACTTTACTCTTACAACACAGTTAAATTATAAATGAAAATAAGATCTAGCCAAACTTTAACTCGATTGAAGTACTTAACAAGATAATATATGATTTAACCACTAATCATCAACTACTCCAACACAGGCTGCATCCTACAAACACAGCCCGGGGAAGGTAATTTAACAAAACAGTTTTATTCTCATGTGCTGCCTTTCTTCAGTCCAGCACAAAAAAGTGCTGAAAGAAAACTCTGGGCCCTCTAGGACTTCAGCAGCAAAGAGAGGAATTTCTGCCTATTAATTCTGTCATCCAGCTAGCTCAAGATCAAAACTGAAAGCAAAACCCAAAGCCCCTTGCTTCTGTGTGAGCCTGACCCCATCCACTCGTGCTTCTTTTAGCTAACTTAATAAAACCCAAAGCAATTCACTCTGCTTGCCTGGAGTGGACATATCATTGCCAGGGTAACAACACCTCTCTGTGAGAGAAACAGGACAGAACACATGTCTTTTATTTCTTCATTCATGGAATGAGGGCATCTCTAGCTGAACCAGTATTTGTTTGCTATCCATGATTTCCCAAAAGAGCATTAAGAGTCAACTACATTGCTGTAGATCTGGAGTCACATGTAGAACAGAACAGGTAAGGAGACTGGATTTCCTTCCCTAACTGACTTTGGTGAGCCAGATGAGTTTTTCTGACAATCAACAATGGACGCTTATTGAATTCAAATTCCACCATCTGCCATGACAATTGACAATGGTTTCATGGTCCTTATTAGATTCTTAGCTCCAGATTCTTAATTGATCTACCATGGCAGGATTTGAACTCAGATCTCCAAAACACTAACTGCTTAATAGCTGATCTGAATTAATAGCTTAGCGATAACGCCATTGCCACCCACACCCAGCCCCCACCCCGCCCCCAAAGTGACACAGTTGCAACAAAACTGGAGATCAGGAGTCCCCAGCATGCTCGCTGTCTTGAAGCAGTGCTGACTCCCATTGTCTGAATCAAATGAGATAAATAGGTGATGACCACATCCCTCATGGTGAGTGCAAGGGGGACTTCTCACTGCTGACTGGAATAAAAGCTGCCAGAAAAGATGTGGAAAAAATAGAGGGTAAAAACATGCCCGGTGAAGGAAAAACAGAGCCCACTGGAAGAAAAAGACATCAGTCAGTCTCGGATCAATGCCATTCCTGTGTGCCACTCACAGAAGGAACCACCATCAGCCAGTCTCTGCCAGCCACAGTCAATGATATTCGATCCAGAGGCGACATACGCTCCAAATACAGACCTGCCCAGATAGAAAGGAGGCGACAATAGGGAGATATAGGGATTCACTAGCATTTCAGACTATTGAAAGGGAATAAAGTGAACAATCTAGGGTTTCTGCTAATCACAACTACATATTTGCAGCCAACAAACAATATGATTAAATGATGTAATCATGTGTATTAGTTTGAATATGATTGGATAGTATAATTGCACATGCTAACTGGAATGTGAGCTATCGAATGCATTTGGGTAGAGCTATGGGCAACTAGTTGAGTAGTGTTTTGGTTGGGAATTATTATTAACAGAAATATTTGATTGGAAGCTTGTTATCAGTAAAAACAATACAAAACCTTTGTTTTTGTGGCAGGAACTTGAGCTCTACACCATGCTCTTAAAGTGTAAACCTCCAATGCACGCAGGAATAAATGTTGAAACAAAGAAACCTGAGTCTCCTCTGGTCTAAGAGGAAATAGAGTCATAGGTCATACATCATGGAAATAGACTCAATAGTCCAATCAGTCCATGCTGACCCTCAACCCAAACTAAACCAGTCCCACCTGCCTGCGCTTGGCCATATCCCTCCAAACATTTCTAATTCATGAACGTATCCTAATGTCTTTTAAATGTTGTAACTGTACCTATATCCACCACTTCCTCTGGAAGTTCATTCCACAGACAAACCACTCTCTGTGTTAAAAAAATTCCCCTCTTTTTTTTAATCTTTGTCCTTTCACCTTAAAAAATGCCCTCTGGTCTTGAAAGTCCCCACCTTTGGGAAAAGACACCTGCCATTCACCTAATCTATATCTAGAGTGAAATGCACTCTTTCAGTAGCAGAGAACACAATTGATAAAGAAAGGGGATAGCAAGTATACAAACTATACATTACAAATATATATTGCGAACACAAATGAGCAACTTCCTCGTCTTCAGTCCAGCTCCAATGCATCTCGTCCACATCCCGCACCTCCGCCCTCAAATCCCACCCCTCCAACCCCTCCAAGGATAGAACCCCGCCCTGGTCCTCACCTTCCACCCTACCAACCTTCGCATAAACTGCACCATCTGCCAACATTTCCGCTACCTCCAAACGGATCCCACCACCAGGGATATATTTCCCTTCCTACCCCTTTACACCTTCTGCAAAGACCATTCCCTCCGTGACTACCTGGTCAGGTCCACGCCCCCCAACAACCCACCCTCCCGTCCTGGCACCCTCCCCTGCCACCGCAAGAATTGCAAAACATGCGCCTGCACCTCCTCCCTCACCACTATCCAAGACCTCAAAGGAGCCTTCCACATCCATCAAAATATCACCTGTACATCCACCAATGTAATTTATTGTATCCGTCGCTCCCGGTGCGGTCTCCTCTACAGTGGGGAGACTGGACGACTCCTAGCAGAGCGCTTTAGGGAACATCTCCGGGACACCCACACCAATCAACTCCACCACCCTGTGGCCCAACATTTCAACTCCCCCTCCCACTCTGCCGAGGACATGGAGGTCCTGAGCCTCCTCCACCGCCGCTCCATCACCACCCGACGTCTGGAGGAAGAAAGTTGCATATTAGTCAGAGGGAAATGGGCCTGGGTGGGTTACTCTTTGGAGGATCGGTGTGGACTCGTTGAGCCGAAGGGCCTGTTTCCACACTGTAGGGAATCTAATCTAATTTTAAAAAGCTTCATCTTCTGCCTCACTTCAACCCAGGGCACCAATGTAGACTTCACCAGTTTCCTCGTTTCCCCTCCCCCCACCTTACCCCAGTTCCAACCTTCCAGCTCGGCACTGTCCTCATGACCTGCCCCCGAGACTTCCAGCCTCATTCCTGATGAAGGGCTTTTGCCCGAAACATTGATTTTGCTGCTCCTTGCATGTTGCCTGACCTGCTGTGCTTTTCCATCACCACTCTAATCTAAACTCTGGTTTCCAGCATCTGCAGTCATTACTTCTGCCGAGGGTTAATTTGCCTACAATGTCACAATCCCAACATGGAGAAGTCAAGGAGCCAGAACCTGAATCCACTAAATGTTAAACTAGCTCAGGACTCGCCAACTAGAGGAAACATCCTTTTCACATCCACATTGTCAACACCATTCGAGATCCTATACACTTCAACCTGAGGAAATTTGGCATGACGGCGAATACCTTTGCCAACTTTTATATTTGCGCCATCAAGAGCATTCTGTCTGGATGTATTGCTACCTGTTATGGTAATTCTACCATTCAAGATTGGAGACGGTTACAGAGAGTGGTGAACTCCGCTCAGACAACAACAAAGGCCTCCTATCTATAGAATCCATCTACCAGGCCTGTTGTCAAGGAAAGACCGCTAGCATTCTCAAAGATCCATGCCACCCTGGCAATGCTTTTCTATAATCTCTATCATCGGGGAGAAGGTACAGAAGCCTGAACACACGCATCAGCTGGTTTCGAAACAGTTTCTACCCGACTGTTGTTAGAATATTGAATGGACTCACAAATTCTTAACATTCGCCTGTACCTGTGTTTTTGTTTTTGCCGCTGTCTACCTATTATTTACTTATCTATGCAACTTAACTCTGTGATCTGCCTGTGTTGCTCGCAGGACAAAGCTTTATACTGTGCCTCGGTACACGTGACAATAAATTCAATTCAGTTTAATTCAATCGAATGCCCTCTCCCTCTTTAGATCCCTTTTGATGGCACCAATCTGATCCACACTCTGCTGTCCAGCTAACTGAGCTAAAATGGGTCTGAAGGAGTCCAATTTGCTGTGGCTATGCAGATATTTTCACATGTTTATTGTACTCCAGAGCTACAAATACTGTTGGTGGATGCTCCAACTGTTTTCGCATAGCTACGAGATTGCAATGTTCTGTTATTTTCCTTCTTGAATAAGGATCTCCACTGAGCGCATAAATATTACTGTTATTTGTTTGTTCTTTCAACTTAAATAAATTTGTTTCCTAATCTAGTTCACTAGTGATTAGGGAGTTAAATAAAAGAAAGGTTATGAGCTAATGTTGCTAAACTAGTCACGTCTGTGAATTATCCCCTCAACCCCAACACCAGACACCCCTACTCCCTCCCAGAAATACTGCTGTGCACATTAGTTCTGGTGTTGATTCCTATGTTATCACTTACATCCATTTGATTATTGGACGATTGGGTGGGGAATGGAGGTGATGTACATGAATGCATTCTATTCCACAGAATAAACTGAACATATTAATATTAAGTTTGCATTATGAAGATTACTGAGTTTTATAATGGAACCATTATCTGTCAGTGAAGCTGTTGAAGAGTTTAGGGACAATGCGATATGACATTCCCAGCAGTCCTATCTCTTTGTGTCGGGACTGACAAACATGGCAACAGAGGATTTTAAAAAGGCACATCACCTGCCCTTGCTATCAGTAGTTTTACAAGTTATTTGCTTTGCAAATTAAGTAAACTGCTGGGGAAACAAAAGGCAGATTTCAAAAAAGTGATTTCTCATGACATCTCATTTGCTGCTATTCAAATCTCCACAAAAGTCAAGATTTTTATGGCCTCTGGGGCTATATACACAGCTTACCTCAGTTCCAGCCTTCCAGCTCTGCACTGTCCTGATGACCCGTCCGACCTGCCAATCTCCCTTCCCACCTATCTGCTCCACCCTCCCCTCTGACCTATCACCTCCATCCCCACCCCCAATCACCTACTGTACTCTTTGCCAGCACCACTCTGATCTAAACCCTACTTTTCCATTATAGCTTTGTAGTCATCTAAAGTCGCAAATGGTGTTGATGGCTCACAACAGAGAGTGTCCTTTACTCATTCCTGAAACAGATGCTTCAGGGTTTTAATTCAGAGAAACTTGTACCTTGGTGTTTCTTGCTTAAGCTTTGATTTACCTTGTAACAGCCAGCTCAATGATATTGCGTCTGTGGAATTGCCTGCTACAGAAAATAGCTGAGGCCAAGACTGAGTTAGTTATAGTTAAGACCATAAGAAATAGGAGCAGGAGTAGGCCATTCGGCTCCTTGATCCCACTCTGCCATTCAATGAAATTATGGTTGATCCAACATTCCTTATATCCACTCTCCTGTAGTTTCCCTGTAAAACTTGATTCCCCTATTGATCAAGAATCTGTTTATCTCGGTCTTAAATATACACAAGGACTCTATCCCCACAGCTCTCTGTGCCAAGGAGTTCCAAAGGCACATAATACACTGAGAGCAGAAATCATTTCTCATTTCAGTCTTAAATTGGCACCCTTAATTCTGCGACTTTATCCCATGACGGGAAACATCCTCTCAGCATTTACCTCTCAAGCCACTTAAGAATCCTATATATTTCAATGAGATCACCTCATCTTCTAAACTCCAGTGAGTAGAGTCCCAGCCTTTGATCTTAAAACAATCCCTCCACACCAGGGATCATCCTAGTGAACCTTCTGTAAACTGCCTCCAATGAAATGATATCTTCCCTTAAATAAGGGGACCAACACTGCTCACAGTACAGGGGAAACCTCAATTATCCGAAGGACACGGGCGGGGAGTATTTCGTTTGGTTAATCAAATTCCAGATAATCGAATGCTGGATGACATAGTTTAGCCAAGCATTGGGACATTGCAAACTTGCCGGATAATCCGATACTCGGACAATCGAATGCCAGATAATCGAGGTTCCTCGTTAGCCTAGATGTGGTCTCACCAGCACCTTGTACCGTTGTCTTATATTTCAACCCCCTTGAAGTAAGGGCCAACATTCCACTCACCTTCCTGATTACCTGCTGTCCCTGTGTGCTGGCTTTCGGTGTTTCACCCAGTCCCTCTGTGTTGCAGCTTTCTGCAGTTTCTCTCCATTTAAATAATACTCTGTTCTTTTCATCGTCCTTCCACAATGAACAACTTCACTTTTTCTCACATTGGACTCCATTTGCCAAACTTTCTCGGTGCTAAAAGGATCAAAGAGTGTGAGGAAAATATGGTAATTGGCTCTTGACTCGGAATATCAGCTTTGATAATATTAAACAGCGGAACAGACTCAAAGGACTGAATGGCCTTTTCCTATTTCGCATGCTTCTATCCTTTATTTTGTGGGAGCTTGCTGTGTGGAAATTGGCAGCTTCGCAAAAGTACCTACACTCTGAATGTACCAGGTTGGTTGCATTAAAAATCACTCGGAGCGTTTCAATGTTGAATTGCTGTTGTATACATGCAGCGTCTTCGTTTGGAACTGATATAAATAGAGCGTGACTGCTAAGTAAGGTTGGCACTGTACCTCTGAAGTAAGAATCCCCCTGACAACTCTGATGATGAGGCAAGATTATATGTATGAGCACCTAAGGCATCTTAAACTTTTCTGTCTTCTATTTTCACCAGCCCATTCTGCTCTTGTATGAAATGGGTCAACAGTTCCGCCAAAATCGTACATAAGGTGCTTGCATTTATGATAACGCTGTGCATTCGCTGAGCCCAAGGTTGTAACTCCATTTATAGCAACTTACCCTGTTCGCCGTTTCAACTGAACTTTTAAGGAGTTTTTTTTTTTAAGAATACCTTCTTATTTTTGCTTCTTATTTTTGATGGAATTGCTAAACCATGGACATCTTGCAACATGGCGAAAGTGAGGACTGCAGATGCTGGAGCTGGGTGCTGGAAAAGCACAGCAGGTCAGGCCGCATCCGAGGAGCAGGAGGATCGACGTTTCAGGCAAAAGCCCTTCATCAGGAATGAGCATGCCTGCGCACTCATCCAGAGGTTAATAAAATTAACAGAGAAGCAAAACATTGACTTCAGAAGATTCAAGAGGAACAATTCACAATTGTATGGGACTGCCAGCATAATGGAAGATGGTTGGTTAGCTAATGGAAGGTCGTTAGTTAGCCCAGTTGCTGGCTAACTTTCAATGCAGAATCCAACAATCTGGATTCAGTTCCCACACTAGCTGAGGTTACCAAGAGGAATTCTCTTTCCCAATCTCTGCCGTTGCATGAGAAGTGATGATCCTCAGGTTAAACCACCACCAGTTGCCTCCTTCTAAAGAGAGAGAGCAGCCCTATGGTCTGGTAGGACCGTAGTGACTTTACCTTTATTGACAAGTGGTTTCTGAAACGGGATATACTGTAGGTGCTGGAAATCAGAAATAAAAGCAGCACACAATGGGAACACTCAGCAGGTCTCGCAGCATCTGCGAAAAGAGGGAAGCAGACTTGATGGGTCCGATGTTCCCCTCCCCAGAAGCAGCGAAATAGGGAAAGAAGTGGATGATATTCTCCTGGTGGGACACTCGGCTCCCTCCTCTCCACCCGAACCATGAGGGTCTTGGAGAGAAGATCCATGGGCACAACAAATCTAAAGGGTGAATGTGAGGACTGCAGATGCTGGAGATCAGAGTCAAGATTAGAGTGGTGCTTCCTGATGAAGGGCTTCTGCCCGAAACGTCGATTTTCCAGCTCCTCAGATGCTGCCTGACCTGCTGTGCATTTCCAGCACCACTCTAATCTTGACCACAAATCTAAAGTCTAAAGTGATTAATTGATGGCCACTTGAGGATTTTAACTTGACTCTCTTCCTGGGAAAGTACATAGCTTCTCAACTGGGAAGCCTGAGTTTTTGTCAGGTTGAGAGGACTGTCCCACTCCAGGAGAAATTAGAGGCATGGATGGGAGAGGCAAGAGGGTAACATCTGAGAACCTGTGTTAATGATTAACCCTAAACCCTAACCCCTAAGAACAGTATGAAAATGACTTCCCTTCTCATCTCTAGATCCTCCAAAGAGTTGACTGGGAGGTAGAAACGTCATTGTAATGTCAATGAATTTACAATATGGAACTCTAGGCGAACACATTGGGTTCAAA
Organism: Chiloscyllium plagiosum; assembly: GCF_004010195.1. Taxonomy (NCBI): domain Eukaryota; kingdom Metazoa; phylum Chordata; class Chondrichthyes; order Orectolobiformes; family Hemiscylliidae; genus Chiloscyllium; species Chiloscyllium plagiosum. Next base: position 9,286,096 of record NC_057720.1, read on the forward strand.
TTTCACTGTAGCTGCTGGTGAAATTTGATTACAGTGAGTTGTGAGCTTAATGATGACAGTACAACCATTGTCAATTGATGTAAAGACCCATCTGTTTCACTAACATCCTTTGGGGAGGGAAATCAGTTGTCCTGATCTATTGTGGATGTGGCTCATGTGAATGACCTTTAGCTGCCCTCTGGGCACTGAAGAACGGGCAATAAATGCCGGCAAAGACAGCAATATCCACATCCCATGACAGGATCTTTAAAAAGTAGGCCTCAACTGGAAATCCAGGGGGGCACTGATGCTGCTGGCCTTTGATTGGCTGACAGTTTTTCACCAACACCCCCCCACCTCCGTCTCCCCCAATTCCACAAACCACACACACACACACACACGGGCAGCCATGTCGAGGTAAAGGAATGCACCGACTCTCTGTCAGCTCTTTGGTCTGTGATAGGTTGAGATTTTTCACCAATGGGAATATGCGTTAGGCTCCACCAAATACGCCTGACCTCACACTCACAAAACAATGATAAGGAGGAGCCGGTGTTGGACAGGGGTAGACAATGTTAAAAGTCACACAACACCAGGTTATAGATCAACAGATCTATTTAGAAGCACTAGCTTTTGAGGTGCTGCCTCAAGATTTTTAACTTTGTCACAAAATAATGGTAGCCATGATGTGGAGGTACCGGTGTTGGATTGGAGTGGACATGTTCAGATGTCACACGACACCAGGTTAAAGTCCAACAGGTTTATTTTAAATCATAAGCTTTCAAAGCGCTGCCCCTTCATCAGATGAAGGTGATGTGCAAACAAAGCAAGGGTGACATGAGGAAAACCTTGAGAAAGTGAGGACTGCAAACCTGCTGTGCTTTCCAGCACCACACTTTTGACATGAGGTAAAGCGTTTTCACACAGCAAGGTATGGGATGCACTGCCGGGAAATGTGATGGAAGCAGGTTCAATGGAAGCATCGGGTGGTGATCCGGATAGAAATGGTGTGCAGGAATTTGGGAAAAAGGCAGCAGATAGCAACTAAGTAACAGAACTGGTGCAGGCATGATGGGCCAAATGGCCTTCTGCAGCAGGATAACACTTCAATGATTCTATGAAGTAAGCACCAGTGAAACAAGTAAATGATACTGTAGGACTCATACACTTCAAAGTGGAGGACCAGTATGACCAGTACATTCATTTCCACGTATTACTTTTGTTCTACTCTGGAGTAATGGTAATGTGATTTGCACTGGGGACATTGGTGCTAATGTCACTCCGTTATCTGGTAGAATTGCAACACAGGCAATAAATCCGGAAAGTAAGCATACAGAGGCAGCAGATTGTGAATACAAGATTAAAAAGACTTGAATTCTGTGGAAGACGCACAGAGAATAGCAGGGAATCTCAGCAGGTCAGGAAACATCGGTGGAGAAAGAAATTGAGTTGAAGCTTTGAGTCTGATATGACACTTCCTCTTTTACTTCAGAATTGAGTTCTGTTTTGTAGAAAAGTCATTCCAGACTCAATATGCTAACTCTTTTTTTTTCTCTCCTGAGATCTGCTCAGCTCCTCTGCCATTCTCTGTGTTTGTCTCAGATTTCCACCGTCTGCAGTATTACACTTTTATTCGAGTTTTGAATTCTGTGGGAATTCACTACAGCAGTGTCTAGTGGGCTTGGGGATACTGAATTAGTTTGCGGAGGAGGTGACAGATTTTTGATTAGTAACTGGTTGAACGGTTGTGGAGAGCAGGCAGGAAAGGCTGAGATGAGATCAGCCATTGTATTGTATGGCAGAGCAGGCTCGAGGGGCTGAATGGCCTCCTTCTGCTCTTCACCCTTATGTTCTTGGCCTGAATACCGTAGTGCCACCATCCTTGAGCATACAGAGACTAATCTGGTTTGAAGATTTTGGGTGTGTCAGCCATGTTGTAGCACAATGCACAGCAAGGGATGGGGAGAAATATAGTTATTATTTATTTTAGCAATACAACCAGGTCAGAACAACAACAACTGGGAGACAATCTATCAGTTGTTCAATCTCAGGTTCATTCCATCTCCCACGCCAAAGGAACTGGTTGAGTTTTAGGCTATCACCACGGCTGACGGTCAGGTCAATGTACAAAAAATAATTAACCATTGTACTGCACAGAGACAATGTTTTATCCATTGGTGTGGGGAAATCAACAGAAAAATATGCAAGATTAAAAATGGTCTTGATTTCACCCGACTCTCAGCAATGATCTATTCTTACACATCGCATTACCCAAAACACACTCCACTAACATCCAGGATGAAGATTTTATCAAAGGTAATCAGAACATGAATTCAACAAATCATTTATGATGAATCCTTTAAGAGTCAGAGCTGCCTTTGAGATCGAATAAATCACCATCGGGTGTAAATCAGGGTGCATTTATAATCCATCCCGGAGGGCTAGTTAGGTAGTAGAAAGCTATAAAAGAACTATCTCTTAAGCAGGATAATCTTGTTAAAGAAAAGAGCGCGCCTTAATGTGACTAAGACATAATAATTTACTGGCCTCCTTCAAGCTTATTATCGAAAAGGCGATAAGTATTTCATTTTATGATGAAGTTCCACTGTTTGTAATGTGTCTTTTCTCACACTGCTCTGGCTGCTTGTGTAATGCCTGAAAGAGCTGGGTCTGAGAATTACACTGTGCAAATGTAGATCTGTTAAGTACTTTAATGCCTCCATTAAACCAGTGGGGTAACAGGCAAATCTGATTAGGTTAATAACGCCTCCTTGGATGTGAAGGACCAGGGTATTTATTGAAGTGGATTCATGCAAGGAACCTATCCAGATTATGACTTTTGAATTCACTGATTTTGATACATACAGCTGGAGGAAACCATTTGGTCCATTTGATACAGTCTGAACACACAGAAGGTCCAAAGATCATGAAGCAGGGATTCTTCATTCTACTGGCATTGGGCCTTCACAAAGTTGGTGGTAAATTAAGGCTAAACAAGCAAGTATTCACATGGAGTGAAGGCTGCAGTTTACATTAGATTGAGAAATCCCTTGATGTTCAGCCTTTCTTCCTGTAACTCCTATAACCGCACTGCCAGCAGGGGTAGTAGAGTCAGATACATTAGGGACATTTAAGGACTCTTGGATAGGCACATGGAAAACAATACAATGAAGGGTATGTAGTTTAGTCTGATCTTAGAGTAGGATAAAAGGCCGGCACAACATCGAGGACTGTACTGTTGTATGGTTCCTTCTTTCCTTAATGATAGTTCTTTGTCCAGAAAGAGTTTGTCAGCTCCAACTGCCCTCCCTCACTGTTGTCACTTACTGTTGGAGCTCCCAGTAAAACTGCTTGAGCTCCCCTGCTTGGCACCCTCCCTCACTGCTGCCACCTGCTGCCAAGATTCCATTACTATAGAAAGTGCCTCTTCAAGCATTGAACTGAGCCACAATTTTTGCGTCCACTGGTCTCAGAAAAAAACTGTGACCCTTTACCTGGCATCAATCCTGGACTGCTTTCAGACAAAATAGAAGTTGCCGGAAAAGCTCAGCAGGTGTGTAGAGAGAAATCAGAGTTAACGTTTCAGGTTGAATGACACTTCCTCAGAACTGATAGTAGCTAAGAAGATGTTGGTTTAGAACATTGATATTGAAAGGTACAGCACAGAACAGGCCCTTCGGCCTACAATGTTGTGCCATGGATTATTCCTAATTTAAAATAATTCATTCAGTGCTGTAAAAGAGGTAAAAACAATGACTGCAGATGCTGGAAACCAGATTCTGGATCAGTGGTGCTGGAAGAGCACAGCAATTCAGGCAGCATCCGAAAAGCTTCGAAATCGACGTTTCGGGCAAAAGCCCTTCATCCATGCGCATGTCCAGCAGTCGCTTAAATGTCCCTAATGACTCTGCTTCCATCACCACCACTGGCAATGCACTCCATGCATTCGCAACTCTCTACGTAAAGAATCTCTGACGTCTCCTCTATACCTTCCTCCTAATATCTTAAAACTATGACCCCTCATGCCAGTCAATCCTGCCCTGAGGAAAAGTCTCTGGCTATTGACTTTTTCCATGCCTCTCATTATTTTGTACACCTCGATCAGGTCACCTCTCTTCCTCCTTCTCTCCAGAGAGAAAAGTCCAAGCTTAGTCAACCTTTCTCTGTAAGACAAGCCCTCCAGTCCTGGCTGCATCCTGGTAAACCTTCTTTGCATCCTCTCTCAAGCTCAGCATCTTTTCTATATAGAGTGTCAAGAACTGAACACAATATTCCAAGTGTGGCCTCACCAGAGTTTGTAGAGATGCAACAAAACCTCGTGGCTCTTAAACTCAATCCAATGCATCACTTTGCATTTATCCAGGTTGAACTCCATTTGCCATTTCTCAGCCCAGCTCTGCATCCTGTCTATGTCACGCTGCAGCCTGCAATAGCCCTCGATACTATCAACAGCATCTCCAACCTTGGTGTCATCGGCAAATTTATTAACCCACCCCTCAACCTCTTCAACCAGATTATGTATAAAATTTACAAAGAGCAGAGGCCAAAGAACTCACCACTGACCTCCAGGCAGAATACTTTCCATCTACAACCACTCTCTGCTTTCTGTCAGCCAACGAAATCTGAATCCAGATAGCCAAATCTCCCTGAATCCCATACCTCCTGACTTTATGAATGAGCCTACCATGGGAAACTTTATCAAATGCCTTGCTGAAGTCCACATACACCACATCCACCACTTAACCTTCATCGGCCTGTCTTTGCACCTCCTCAAAGAACTCAATAAGGTTTATGAGGCATGACCTGCCCCTCACAAAGTCATGCAGACTGCCTTTAATCATGCTATGCCTTTCCAAATAGTCATAAATCCTATCCCTCAGAATTCTTTCCACAACCTTGCTGACCACCAACTTAAGACTGACTGGTCTGTTTTGCCAGGGATTTCCCTGTTCACCTTCTTAAAAAGAGGAAAAACATTCGCTTCCCTCCAATCCTCCGGTACAACTTCCATGGAGAGTGAGGAAGCAAAGATCTTCACCAGCGGCTTAGCAACCTCCTTTCTCCTTTCCTGGAACAACCTAGGATAAACGCGGTCTGGCCCTGCGGACATATCAATCTTAAAGCTTGCCAAACCTTCCAGCACATCAACTTCATCAATTTTGATCTGTTCAAGCCTGTTTCTCAGCTCCTCAAAGTTCTCATTCACAACAAGGTCTCTTTCCTTAGTGAAAGCTGAAGCTAAAATCTCATTTAGGGCTTCCCTTATCTGCTTTGACTCCACGCATAAGTTCCCTCCGCTATCCCTGATTGGCCCTACCTTCTCCCTGATCATTCTTTTATTCCTCACGTATGAGTAAAATTCCTTTGGGTTCTCCATAATCCTTCCTGCCAAACCCTTTTCGTGCCCCCTCCTGGCTCTCCTCAGTCCATTTCTGAGTACCTTTCTAGTAAGCCTGTAATCCTCTAAAGCTGTGCTAGACCCTTGCTTCCTTCACAATACGTAAGCTGCTTTCTTTCATTTGACGAGAACCTCCTCTGTTCTCTTCATGCAAGGCTCCTTACCCCTTCTTGCCTGTCTCAGAGGAACACATTTGTGCATCACTCACAACAAATGCTCCTTAAACAGTCTCCACTACAGTTGTGCCCTTTCTGTGGAACAATTGCTCCCAATCTGTACTTCCCAACCCCTGTCTGATAGCATCATAATTTCCTTTTCTCCAATTAAATACTTTCCCATGGTAATGGCTCCTTTCCTTCTCCAAGGCTATGGTAAATGTGAGGCAGTTGTGATCACTGTCACCAAAGTGCTCTCCCACCATGAGATCTGACACCTATCCTGGCTCATTGCCGAGCACCAAATCCAAAATGGCCTCTCCCTTCATCGGTCTGTCTACATACTGAGTAAGGAAACCCTCCTGAACACACCTGACAAAAACTGCTCCATCCAAACCACCTGCACTAAGGACATTCCAGTCAATATTGGGAAAGTTGAAGTCATCCATAACAACAACCTGCTACATCTGCATTTTTCCAAAATCTGCCGTCCTCTGAGCTCTTCAATCTCCCTACTGCTATTAGGGGGTCTGTAGGAACCCTCCAGTGAGGTGGTTACTCCCTTGCTGTTCCTAACTTCCACCCATACTGATTGAGTAGACCAACCATCCTTAACAACCTTAGTTTCTGTAGCTGTAATGCACTCTCTGATTAGCAAAGCTACACCGTCTCATCATAGTCCCAAGTACTGATCCCCATGCTCTAAGTTCATCACTCTTACCTCTGACACTCCTTGCATTAAAGCAGACACACTTTAACCAACCCCTTTGTTTCATCACGTGAAAAACCTTCCTGATAGATTCACGACATCCTGTCACTGCCCCATCTACAACTACCCTCCTCTCAGATATGTAGCTCTGGTTTCCACCCCCTTGACAAACTAGTTTAAACCCTCCCGAAGCACACAAACAAATCTCCCACTCAGGACGTTTGTGCCCCTCCAGTTTAGGTGCAACCCATCCTTCATGTACAGGTCCCACATTCCTCAGAAGACATCCCAATGGTCTAGGTGTCTGAAGCCCTCGCTCCTGCACCAGCCTCACAGCCTCACAGCTAGTTTATATGCAGATGAAAGGGTGGGGGGGAGGGCGGAAGGAGTAACTAATAGGTGGGTATAGAGTGTAAAGAGAGAGAAGAACAGTTGGACAGACAAAGGAGTGGATAACGATCTGTTGATGGGGATAGTTAGTAGCCATTACCATTCAACTACCATCATTTCTAAGGAAGGGTTGCTTGATCTGAAATGTTAACTCTGATTTATCTACACAAATGCTGCCAGATTTGCCGAGCTTTTCCAGCAATTTCTGTTTTTGTCTCTGACTTACAGCAGCTGCAGTTCTTTCAGCTTTTATCTGGACTAGTTTTGGATAGATTTTCTTTTAGGTTACACTGCATTTGCTTATTGGCACAGGAGTAACAGATGAGTGGTAATGGTTGTTGATTCTCCAGATAAGAATAAGAAAGTTTCTTTACTCATTGTTCCAATACACTGCAAGCTCTTTCCACCAGCGAAAAATGAATTGCACCTTTTTAATTTTCGGTATATCTGTAGTCTTAAATTCAACACTTTCTTAGAAAAGAAGAAAGAATATGAGGGCATAGATTTAAAATGATGTGCAAAAGAACCAAAGGGTAATGTGAGAAAAAAACTTTATGGAGTGAGTAGTTAGGGTATGAAGTGCACCGTCTGCAAATGTGCAGGAGGCTGGTTCAATTGAAGCAGTCAAGCGGGACATTGGAAGGTTACTTGGATGATCATGGTGTGCAGGGAGATGGGAAAAAGGCAGGAGATTGGCACGAGGTAATAGTACTGGAGCAGGTATCATGGGCAAATGGCTCCCTGTGCCATTCACAATCCTGTGATTTTAACATTGATGAATGTAACACCCAGTAAAATAGTATTTCAATGTAAGAGGCCAAACAGGGAAGGGAGATGAGCTCAGGGCATGGTAAGGAACATGGGACTAGGATATCATAGTAATTACAGAAATGTGGCTCAGGGATGGGCAGGACTGACAGCTTAATGTTCCAGGATACAAATGCTACAGAAAGGATAGAAAAGGAGGCAAGAGAGGAGGGGGAGTGGCATTTTTGATAAGGGATAGCATTACAGCTGTGCTGAGGGAGGATATTCCCGGAAATACATCCAGGGAAGTGATGAGAAACTGAGTGGAACTGAGAAATAAGAAAGGGATGATCACCTTATTGGGATTGTAATTTAGACCCCCTAACGGTCAGTGGGAAATTGAGAAACAAAATTGTAAGCAAATCTCAGTTAGCTGTAAGAATAATAAGATGGTTATGGTAGGGGATTTAAACTTTCCAAACATAGACTGGGACTGCCATAGTGTTACGGGTTTAGATGGAGAAGAATTTGTTAAGTGTGTACAAGAAAAATTTCTGATTCAGTATGTAGAAGTACCTACTAGAGAAGGTGCAAAATAGAGAAAGAATAGGGCCCCTTAAAGATCAGCAAGGCGGCCTTTGTGTGGAGCCGCAGGAGATGGGGCAGATACTAAATGAGTATTTTGCATCAGTATTTACTGTGGAAAAGGACATGGAATACATGGAATGTAGGGAAATAGATGGTGACATCTTGAAAAATGTCCATATTACAGAGAAAAAAATGCTGGATGTCTTGAAACACATAAAAGTGGGTAAGTCCCCAGGATCTGATCGGGAATACCCTAGAAATCTGTGGGAAGCTAGGGAAGTGGTTGCTGGGTCTTGTACTGAGATAGTTGTGTTACCGATACTCACAGGTGAGGTGCCGGAAGACTGCAGGTTGTTTAAGGTGGTGTCACTGTTTAAGAAGGGTGGCAAGGACAAGCCAGGGAACTATAGACCAGTGAGCCTGATGTCACTGGTGGGCATGTTGTTGGAAGGAATCCGGAGGGACAGGATGTACATGCATTTAGAAAGGCAAGGACTGATTAGGGATAGTCTCACAATCTTGACTGAGTTTTTTAAAGAAGTAAAAAAGAAGGTTAATGAGGGCAGAGCTGTAGATGTGATCTATATGGACTTCAGTAAGGCGTTCAACAAGGTTCCCCATGGGAGACTGATTAGCAAGGTTAGATCCAATGGAATACAGGGAGAATTCGCCATTTGGATACTGAACTGGCTCAAAGGTAGAAGACAGAGGGTGGTGGTGGAGGCTTGTTTTTCAGACTGGAGGCCTGTGACCAGTGGAGTGCCACAAGGATCAGTGCTGGGTCCTCTACTTTTTATCATTTATATAAATGATTTGGATGTGAACACAAGAGGTATAGTTAGTAAGTTTGCAGATGACACCAAAATTGGAAGTATAGTGGACAGCGAAGAAGATTACCTCAGATTACAATGGGATCTTGGTCAGATGGGCCAAT
>NC_057720.1:9295134-9315836 GCF_004010195.1 Chiloscyllium plagiosum
TGGTATGCTTTCCTTTATTGGTCAGAGTATTGAGTACAGGAGTTGGGAGGTCATGTTGCAGCTGTAAAGGACATTAGTTAGGCCACTGTTGGAATATTGCGTGCAATTCTGGTCTCCTTCCTATCAGAAAGATGTTGTGAATCTTGAAAGGGTTCAGAAAAGATTTACAAGGATGTTGCAGGGTTGGAGGATTTGAGCTGCAGGGAGAGGCTGAATAGGCTGGGGCTGTTTTCTTTCGAGGATCGGAGGCTGAGGGGTGACCTTATAGAGGTTTATAAAATCATGAGGGGCATGGATAGGATAAATAGACAAAAAATTTTCCTGGAATGGGGGAGTCTAGAACTTGAGGGCATAGGTTTAGGGTGAGAGGTGAAAGATATAGGAAAGACCTAAGGGGCAACTTTTTCACTCAGAGTGTGGTACGTGTATAGAATGAGCTGCCAGAGGAAGTGGTGGAGGCTGGTACAATTGCAACATTTAAAAGGCAACCGGATGGGCATATGAATAGGAAGGGTTTGGAAGGATATGGGCCGTATGCTGGCAGGTGGGACGAGATTGGATTAGGGTGTCCGATCAGCATGTACAGGTTGGACCAATTGGCCTATTTCCATGCTGTACATCTCTAGGACTCTATGGCTAAGAAACCCTTGAAAATTCCTGCTGTTTTAGATTAGATTCCCTACAGTGTGGAAACAGGCCCTTTGGCCCAACCAGTCCACACTGACTCTCTGAAGAGTAACCCACCCAGACCCATTTCCCTTTGACTATTTGACCAAACACTATGGGGCAAGTTAGCATGGCCAATTCACCTAACCTGCACATCCTTGGACGGTGGGAAGAAACCGGAACACCCGGAGGAAACCCATGCAGACACGGGGAGAATGTGCAAACTCCACTCAGACAGTCACCTGAGGCTGGAATCAAACCTTGGGACCCTGGTGCTGTGAGGCAGCAGTGCTAACCACTGAGCCACTTCTTGAACATTGGACACGTAGGGAACTGAAATAATTTAATCAGAGCCTCCTCCTAAGTGTCAATCTTTTGTTCCAATTTCCAAACACATTAAGATGTTTTATATCTATACATCAACTTTATTGCTCTTGACACGTAATACATTTTGGTAAAACAAGCAAGGGCAGGACTTAGTCCAAAGATGTGCAGGCTAGGATGGATTTGCCATGCTGAGTTGTCCATTGTATCCAGGGATGTGCAGGTTAGGATGGGGGATTGACCATGCTAAATTGTCCACTGTATCCAGGGATGTGCAGGCGAGAGTGGATTGGCCATGCTAAATTGTCCATTGTATCCAGGGATGTGCAGTTTAGGATAGATTGGCCATGCTAAATTGTCCATTGTATCCAGGGATGTGCAGGCTAGGTGGATTAGCCATGGGAAATGCAGGGTTACGGGGATAGGGTAGGGATGTGTGTCTGGATGAGAAGCTCTTCGGAGGGTCAGCATGGACTCAATGGACCAAATGGCTTGTTTGCATACTTTAGGGATTCTGTAATTCTATGATTATCCAATTAATTGTCGGATCCTGGGTAGTGTTTTCGAACAGAGAGACCTAGACGTTCAGGTACATAATGCTTTGGAATTTGTGTCACTTGTGGACAGGGTGGTTAAGAAGACATTTAGCCTGCTTACCTTCATTGTTCATACCATTGAGTATAGGAGTTGGGACGTCATGTTGAAGTTGTACAGGATGTTGGTGAGGCCTCTTCTGGAATACTGTGTCCAGTTCTGGTCACCCTGTTATAAAAGAAGGACATTATTAAATTAGAGAAGGTGCAGGAAATATTTACCAAGATGCTGCTGTGAATGGAAAGTTTGAGTTATAAGGGGAGGCTGGATAGGCTGGGGACTTTTTCACTGAAGCATAGGAGGTTGATGGGCGATGTTATAGAGGTTTGTAAAATCATGAGGGGAATAGATAAGGTGATTGACAAGGGTCTTTTCCCTCAGATGGGGGACTACCTGGAGGCAAACTTTTAAGGTGAGAGGAGAAAGCTTCAAAAAGGACACAAGGGACAACGTTTTTCCACAGACAGTGGCTCATGTGTGGAATGAACTTCTAAAGGAAGTGGTGGGTGTGGGTACAATTACGATGTTTAAAAGACATTTGGTTAAGTCCATGAATAGGAAGAGTTTGGAGAGATAGGGGTCAAATGCAGGCAAGTGGGACTAGTTTAGTTTGGGATTATGGTGAGCATGGATTAGTTAACTGAAGGGTCTGTTTCTATGCCGTATGACTCTATGTCTCGATGACTATGACTGAAAATAAACAGATTAACCGCACTTTGACACAAATCTAAATAAAGCTGGAGCAGTAATTATTTTCAAGATTGCAGAGTGTAGATATTGATGATTATGCTGAATAGGAAGATATATTACTTCCCATCATTTGTTTGAAATTGAGCTTGTCACCGGCAATGTCTGAAAGAAATCCCTTGTGAGGAAATTATCCAAAAGTTGTTGTGAGTTCTAATTGACGGCAATTAAGTTAGAAGTGACAACTCAAGTCACTTGGAGGTGTGAAGTGCTGGTTTGTTTTTTTCTAGATGTTGCAGAAACTCCAGGATTTTGATTTGACTCCCAAGACCAGATACAGTCAGTGTCAAGGACACACAGCACGGGTGGATCATCTGGCATCTGTGCAAAGGTCATCTTCAGAGTGTTACTCACACAGTAACGTGCAAATATATATAGTGCCTTTAAAACAGTATGATATCCTGAAGTCCTTTACAGCATCATAAGAAAGATACAATCTAATGTCGAGTTAAAAGAAGGAGACATGAGAGTTCTTGAGCATCGACCATTTTAACCAACTTGTTACAACGTCCTTCTGGAACACTTAGAATTGAACTCTAGTCTCCTGGCTCAGAGTTAAGCACATCATCACTGTACCAAAATAACCTGTTGGGCTGATGAATACAAACTAGGTCAAAGAGTTAAGTTTTAAGAAAGGTCATTTTTGCCAGAGCCTTCTCATATTGTTATGATTCCAGTTGATGCTAATACCATACAGGTCAGATCCCAGGACAAAAACTGATTTGATAGACTGTACCATTTATATTTTTCTTTTGATTACTGTGGAAGTCACTCATTGAACATATACATAAAAGGCTACCATTGAACTTTTAGTGAAAGAATATAGTTTTTGCACTAAAGTAAAACCATGGATATCCATTGGATAAGAAAATCTGAAAGATAGATTACAAACATCAAAAAGAAAGATTCATCTCTTTTATCCCAGCTGTAGTCAGAGGTATCCTCAGAGGTAGAGTCACTCCTATCTCCTTGCAATGGGTGTGTGTTTAGTAGACATGGCTTTAATCAGTTTCCTTTCAATAAATCACTGCATATTTACTAGATGCTATTTTCATCAGCTGAAGTGTTCCCAATGTAGTAATGTAACCCATCAGGGAAGGCATAGACAGGATTTCACAGTCACAGAAGTGTGCTGGCAGACAACAAGCTGGTTTGAAGTGTATCTACTTCAACGCCAGGAGTATCTGGAATAAGGTAGGTGAGCTTGCAGCATGGATAGGTACCTGGGACTTCGATGTTGTGGCCATTTAGCAGACATGGATAGAGCAGGGTCAGGAATGGATTTTGCAGGTTCCAGGGTTTAGATCTTTCATTAAGAACAGGGAGGGTGGTAAAAGAGGGGGAGGTGTGGACTTGTTAGTCAAGGACAGTATAATGGTGACTAAAAGAACTTTTGACGAGGACTTGTCTATTGAGGTGGTATGGGCTTAGGTTAGAAAAAGGAGAGGAAAGGTCACACTGCTGGGAGGTTTTTAAAGGCTTCCGCAGAGTTCCAGAGATGTGGAGGAAAGGATTGGCAAAATTATTCTAGGTAAGAGTGAAAGGAACAGTTTGGTCATTATGGGGTCTTTAACTTCCACAACATTGACTGGAAATACTATAACTCTAGTACATCAGATGGATCAGTTTTTGTCCAATGTGTACAGAAGAGTTTCCTGACACAGTATGTCGAAGGGCCGACAAGAGGGGAGGCCACACTGGATCTGGTGTTTGGTAATGAACCAGGCCAGGTGTTTGATTTAGTGGTAGGTGAGCACTTTGGGGAGAGTGACCATAATTCAGTTACGTTAGTTTAGCGATGGAAAGGGATAGGTACATACCACAGGGCAAGAGTTATAGATGGGGGAAGGGCAATTATAATGTGATTAGATAAGACTTAGGACGCATAGAATGGGGTAGCAAATTCAGGGGATGGGGACAATCGAAATGTGGAGATGGTTTAAGGAACAATTATTGCGTGTCCTTGATAGGTATGTCCCTGTCAGGCAGGAGGAAGTAATAAGGTGTGGGAACCGTGGTTTACTACAGAAATTGCATCTCTTGTTAAGCAGAAGGAGGAGGCTTATGTGACGATGAGATAAGATGGTTCAGATGAGGCGATGCAAAGTTACTGAATAGCTAGAAAAGATTTAAAGAAAGAGTTAAGAAGAGCAAGGAGGGAAGATGAACAGTCTTTAGCAGGTAGAATAAAGGAGAACTTTCTCTAGGTATGTGAGGAATAAAAGTATGACTAGAGTAGGAATAGGGCCAGTCAAAGGCAGAAGTGTGAAGCTGTGTGTGGACCCTGTGGAGATTGGAGAGGTGCTAAACAAATATTTCTCATTGGTTTTCACTTAGGAAAAGGAGAATATTGTAGAGGAGAAGAATGAAATATGAGATATTAGACTAAAAAGAATCGAGGTTAGTCAGGAAGAGATGCTATCAATTCAAGAAGGAGTGAAAGTAGACAAGTCCCCTGGGCTGAATGGGATTTATCCGAGGATTCTCTGGGAAGCTAGGGATGAGGTGATGGAGCCTTTGGCTTTGGTCTTTGAGTTGTCATTGTCTACAGGTTTAGTACCAGAAGACTGGAGGATTGCAAATGTTGTGCCCTTGTTCAAGAAAGGCAGTAGAGATAACCCAGGTAATTACAAACCAGTGAGCCATACTTCTACTGGAAGAAAAGTTTTGGAAAGGATTATAAGAGCTAGGATTTATAATAATCTAGCAAGCAACAATTTGATTTCAGATAGTCTACATGGTTTTGTCTCATAAACCCCCACTGAATGTTTTGAGAAGGAGACTAAGTATGTGGATGAGGATGGGGAGTTGATGCAGTATACATGGACTTCAGTAAAGCATTTGATAAGGTTCCACATGGTAGGCTGATGGAGAAAATGCAGAGGCATGGAATTGAGGACGATTTAGCAGTCTGGATTAGAAACTGGCTTTCTGAAAGAAGGCAGCGTATGGTGGTTGATGGAAAATATTCAGCCTGGAGTCTGGTTACTAGTGGTATGCCACAAGGAACTGCTTTGGGACCACTGCTGTTTGTCATTTTTATAAATGCCTGGGATGCAGGCATAGGTGGATGGGTTAATAAGTTTGCAGATGACACTAAAGTCAGTAGAGTAGTGGACAGTGTGGATGTTGCAGGTTGCAGGGGGTCTTGGATAAGCTGCAGAATTGGGCTGAGAGGTGGAAAATGGAGTTCAATGCAATTAAATGTGAGGTGATTCACTTTGGGAAGAATAACAGGAAGGTAGAATACTGGGTCAACGGAAAGATTCTTGCTAGTGTGGATGCGCAGAGGGATCTTGGAGTCCTGAAAATTGCCACCCAAAGTTTGATAGTGCTGTTAAAAAGGCATACAGTGTGTTAGGTTTTATTGGTAGAGGGATTGATTTCTGGAGCCGTGATGTCATGCCGCAACTATACAAAACGCTAGTGCGGCCGCACTTGGAATATTGTGTACACGTCATGTCGGCCCATTACAGGAAGGATGTGGAAGCATTGGAAAAGGTACAGAGGAGATTTACCAGGATGTTGCCTGGTCTGGAGTGAAAATCAAATGAGGAAAGGCTGAGAGACTTGGGTCTGTTTTCATTGGAAAGAAGAAGGCTAAGAGAGACATACAAGATGATCAGTGGATTAAATAGGGTGGACTGTGAGAGTTTTTTTCCTAGGATGATGACAACAACTTGTACGAGGTCGCATAGTTACAAATTTGAGGGGCTATAGATTTAAGACAGATGTTAGAGGCAGGTTCTTTAATCAGAGAGTGGTAAGGGTATGGAATGCCTGCCTGCCAAAGTAGTTAACTCAGCCACAATTGGGAGATTTGAACAATCCTTGGATAAGCATATGGATGATGATAGGATAGTGTAGGGAGATGGGCTTAGATTAGTTCACAGGTCGGCGCAACATTAAGGACCGAAGGGCCTGTTCTGCGCTGTATTGTTCTATGTTCTGTTACTACATTACATAGCTCTCCTAAACTCATACCTTCAGCAGCCTTGTATCATAGAAATCCTACACTGCAGAAGAAGGTCATTTTGCCCATCAAGTTCATACCTCCTTGAAAGTGGAGTCGCGGGTAGATAGGATAGTGAAGAAGGCGTTTGGTATGCTTTCCTTTATTGGTCAGAGTATTGAGTACAGGAGTTGGGAGGTCATGTTGCGGCTGTACAGGACATTGGTTAGACCACTGTTGGAATATTGCGGCATGGATAGGATAAATAGACAAAGTCTTTTCCCTGGGGTACGGGAGTCCAGAACTAGAGGGCATAGGTTTAGGGTGAGAGGGGAAAGATATAAAAGAGACCTAAGGGGCAACTTTTTCCACACAGAGGGTGGTACGTGTATGGAATGAACTGCCAGAGGAAGTGGTGGAGGCTGGTACAATTACAACATTTAAGAGGTATTTGGATGGGTATATGAATAAGAAGGGTTTGGAGGGATATGGGCCGGCTGCTGGCAGGTGGGACTAGATTGGGTTGGGATATCTGGTCGGCATGGACGGGTTGGACCGAAGGGTCTATTTCCATGCTGTACATCTCTATGACTCTATAAGTCCACACCAATCTGTGAAAATCATCACAGGTGGACCCAGCTCTTCCCACTGTATCCTGTCACCTCACATGTACTCTAGATGATCCACGAAGCAAACACATTCCTGAACACTATAGGCAATCCATGTAACCTGCATATCTTTGGTCTGTGGGAGGAAATCAGAGCATGCAGAGGAAACATGCAAATTACACACAGATGGTTGCCCAAGGCTGGAATCGAACTAGGGTCCCTGATGCTATTAGACAGCAGTGCTAACCACTGAGCCACCATGAATGTCCTTGTAGGACAGCTTTCTTTTTGGCACCCTCACAGCCTTTTGCTTCTAGTCTTTTCTTTTCACTGATTCCTTCGCCCCTCTGGACTTTACCCAGCCTTGATGTTTTAAGCCTGATGTTAGCAACACCTCTATGATTATGGGCCTCTTCTCCTCTGTATGAGCCTGCTTCAAGCTCCTGTCTGTCCCTGGAGGAAGAAAACGCACATCAGCAAATACCTTACATCTATCTCCTCAGGTGGCTTCCTATCACTTAGCTTAAATCATATGGCATTATTTTTAATTCCATGTTCAAAGTGACTTCCTGACTTCTCAAATCAAACTCGTTCTACTTCACAGAACTAAAATTTAAAATCCATTTTCCCTCCACTTTAGAACCCAGATTCGCAAATAATTATACTAATGAAATATTAAACTTCATAAAGCACCTTCCAAACCCATGACCACTTCCATCTAGAAGGACAAGGACAACTGATACACGAGAACACCACCAGCGTCAAGTTCCCCTCCAATCCACTCACCATCCTGACTTGGAGATATATCGTAGTTCCTTCTGTGTCACTGGGTCAGAATCCTGGAATTCCCACCCTAAGGCATTGTGGGTCAACCCACAGCAGGTGCACTGCAGCGGCTCAAGAAGGCAGCTCACCACCATCTTCTCAATGGGCAATGAGAGTCAGGCAATAATTGCAGGACCAACCAGCAATGCGCACATCCCACAAATTAATTTAAAAAAACAAAATAATAGAAGCTTATTTCTACAATTTAGTGTTGTGTCTACCTCTGTAAAATCACCCTTGATCCTTTGCTTGTGTAAGCACTCCTGGTATCTTTCAGAGTCATAGAGTCACACAGCACGGAACCAGAGCCTTCAGTGCACCTGGTCTGAGCTGACCGTAATTCCAATCTAAACTAGTCCCACCTGCTTGTTCCTAGCCCATAACCCTCCAAACATTTTTTGTTCATGTACTTATCTAAACTTCTTTTCAATGTTGTAACTGAATCCACATCCACCATTTTCTCTGGCTGGTCATTTCATACATAAACTACTCTCTACGTAAAAAGAAATTGCCCCTCATGTCTTTTTAAATTTTTTCTCATCTCACCTTAAAGATATACCCTCTAGTTTTGAAATCTCTCACTCTAGGGAAAAGATACCTGTCATTCACCTTATCTCTACCCCATGATTTTATAAACCTCTATATGGTCAGCTCTAAAACCTCCAGTGAAAAAAGTCCAGCCTCTCCTTATAACTCAAGCCCTCCATCCTTGGCAAACTTCTCCAATTTAATAATATCCTTCCTCTAACTGGGCAACCAGAACTGGACACAGTACTGCGAAAGATGCTTCTACAACATCCTGTACAACTTCAACATGATGTCCCAACTCAAGGTTGGGAAAAATGTCTCAAAAGTCTGAGCAAGCATGCTAAACACCTTCTTACCCACCCTGTCTACCTGTAACACAAATAATAATTAATTGGAATAACTAATCCAAATTTAGTCAGCTTCTTATAATCTCCTTGCAGATGCTGAATATCAGGTCTAATAGCAATCCTACCTGTGTTGACCTTTCTTGCCTAATCCTTTCATTTAACTCTTCAGCATCATTTTGTTAATATTGTGCACCTTTCATAGAAGGTGTGCACCTTGGACTCCTCCATCGCCAGATCATAGCAACACGACGGCTGGAGGAAGAGCACCTCATCTTCCGCCTAGGAACCCTCCAACCACAAGGGATGAATTCAGATTGCTACAGTTTCCTCATTTCCCCTCTCCCCACCTTGTCTCAGTCCCATCCCTCGAACTCAGTACCACCTTCCTAACCTGCAATCTTCTTCTTGACCTCTCTGCCCCCACCCCCACTCTGGCCTATCACCCTTACCTTAACCTCCTTCCACCTATCACATTTCCAACGCCCCTCCCCCAAGTCCCTCCTCCCTACCTTTTATCTTAGCCTGCTTGGCACACTCTCCTCATTCCTGAAGAAGGGCTCATGCCCGAAATGTCAATTCTCCTGCTCCTTGGATGCTGCCTGACCTGCTGCGCTTTTCCAGCAACACATTTTCAGCACCTTTCATAGAACCCCAGTCTATACCAGGAAAATCTAAATTGCCCAGAACAATTAAAACTGTTTCATTATAATCTTTCCTTGTTTGACTATATGAATCTTCAATAAGTCACTTTTACTGATCTGGTCCTCTCTAGTAGATGCTGATAATTTTTTCTCATCCCCTCATGGTCATCTTGTCCTAGAATTCTGACCTGAAGATAAAATGATAATGGGAGATGGAGAGCGTTGAAAGGATCACTGGTTGAAAACAGAACAAATCTCAGGGGCAGTTTGAAACCATCAGAGAATTCTCAGGATCAGATACCCCTCTGGCTGCCTGATGCTATACCCCTATGATATCTGATTCCTGAAGAAGGGCTCATGCCCGAAATGTCGATTCTCCTGCTCCTTGGATGCTGCCTGACCTGCTGCGTTTTTCCAGCAACACATTTTCACCTCAATGATATCACAACAGGAAACAAGGTTTGTGCAGGATTTCCAGGTACCAGCAGGACAGTGGGTTAACCACTGAAAACAATGGCTAGTCAGCTAGTTTCCCAACACCATATTTGAAAGGCAGCAGTCAGTGAGATTTTATTGAGTGCCTTGGTAAATCTGACACTGTGATTTTCCAGTTGTTCTCGGTGTTATTTTGAGACGACGGAGACAGATCACACAGCAGGAGATGGTCACCTAGTAACTCAACAAGAAGCTCCAGGCAGCTTTCCTGGTGAAGATGCTGACAAAGACTATCCCATTGATGAATTCCATCCTCCCCGACCAGTCATGACCTAACTGCTTTCTCATTGTTTCAACTACATTTTCTTTTTAAAAAGAAAAGGTTGAGAGGGCAACTTCACATTGGATTAACCTTGTGGTTACTTCCTCTTTACTCTGTCTGGCTGAAGTTAGGCAATCCTCCAGTTGTGAAAGCCTTCGTGCTGCTCCTAGTTCAACCTGTCTCCATCCCAGTTAGGGAAGACTTTTTTCATTCATTTACAGGACGTGGATATGGCTAGTATTTATTGCCCATCCCTAACTGCCAAGTGGTCACTTGAGAGTCAACCACATTCCTGTGGTTCTGGAGTCTTACGTAGGCCAGCAGTTTCCTTTCCTAAAGTAATCCAGATGGTTTTTTTCCTGACAATCAACAACCCTACTTAATTGTTGGTTTCTTTTGAATTCAAATTCCACCTTCTGTCATGGTGGGATTTGAACCCAGGCCTACAGAGCATTACCTGGGTCGCTGGATTAATACTCTAGTGATAATACCACTAGGCCATCATTTGCCCATGTGCAGGTCAACATTTCAACAAATGCCTGGATCAATTCAATTTAATTCAATTCACCCCAGGAATAGGTTTGAACATAAAAATGGATCTTGCTCCTGTTTCTCACGCTTAAAGTAAAAAACAGTCAGCCCATCGTACCTGAGCTATGGATTGGTTTTATAGGATGAAACTATTCTGTTTAGCTTACTTGTCATTGTTTTTTTCACAGAGACTCACTGTTATTGATCTTAAGCTGATGAGTGAAATATGAAATTAGACATGTATTTGATAATGGGATTTTTCGCAAAATGCCGCATTACACAGGTCTGATTCCTACTTTACAACCCAGTATCTCTCTAATTGTTAAATTTAACACTGAACCCAAAATGTTGGCATTGCTTTCCCTCAGCAGATGCTGTGTTTCTCCAGCAATTGCTGTTTTTTTTTGTTTCAAATTTCCAGCATCCGCAGTTCTTGGTTTTATTTTGATGCTTAATTTAACAATGTCATCAACCTGTGCATTTTTCCAATGGTTGAAATTATCCCAGGCACTGAACAACATAAGCATGAATAAGAAAATTGGGAGAATCAAGTGAGATTTGTGGTTAGACCTTCCCATTGTCAAGAGCAAAATGCATCATTACCCAGTCAAGTGCTGAATGTCAAGATGTCAAGTCTTGCTTCTGAGTGGTGAGGGACTGATTTGGTATATTTGAACTTACATTTACATTTACTTTGTGATTTTATCTTGTCTCATTGAGATGTAATTGCCTGTATTCCAAGCTGCTGAATACAAGCTAAGCAGAGACAATCCCTGAATTGAAAGTCAGAGCAGATACCCAGTGATTCCAACTCACTGCTTGGAATGGATATGCAAGGAATGGAGGGATATGGACCAAGAGCAGGCAGAAGGGATTAGTTCAATTTGGTGTCAGGCATGGTACAACATCGTGGGGCGAAGGGCCTGTTCCAGTGCTGTACTGTTCTATGTTCTATGAGTCACACCCAGTGACTCCAACACTGGATCTCTGTCAGTCACCAACATCTCAAGCTTTGCTCCATACATAGCGACCGCACACTGTTATGTCTCATTGGGAGTAACGCATTGGAAATCATTTCCTGCTCTTCCTGTATTTGTCACAAAATTTAAAGACTTTTAAAAATATGCAGAATTATCCAAATTGTTTGCTTTTTCAGACCCAGGTTAACAGAAAATAAGGATCAGATTTCTGTTGTTACCAAAAATACTGTTTCGTACAAGTAATTAGATTACATGATTCATTGGCATGTTTTTATTTGAATTAAAGTTCTAATCCCTATAAACACACACACACACACTCTCTGGGTGTTATGGATGGAAGGAAAACTGGGAAAGCAGTTCAGTGAACTTCTTGAAGCATAGAACATAGAATAGTACAGCACAGGTACAGGCCTATTGGCCTATGATGTTATGCCATGCATGACACCAAATTAAATTAATCCCTTCTGCCTGCCCTTGGTCCATATCCCTCCATTCCTTGCATGTTCATGTGCTCATCTAAAGGTCTCTGAAATGCCCCGATTGTATCTGTCTCCACCACCATCCCTGGCTGCATGGTCCACACTCCTACCACTCTCTGTGGAAACACCCTTACCCCCTCACATCTCTTTTGAAGTTTCCCCCTCTCACCTTAAATGTATGCCCCTACTATTAGACATTTCAACTCTGAGAAAAAGATTCTGACCATCCCCTAATTTTATAGACTTCTATCATGTCTCCCCTCAGCCTCCACCACTCCAGAGAAAATGACCTGAGTTTTTCTCGCCTCTCCTTACAGCTCATGCCTTCTCATCCAGGCATCATCCTGGTAAACCTCTTCTGCACCCTCTCCAAAACCTCTACATTAAGGGGTACGGGGAGAATGCGGGTAAGTGGAGTTGAAATGCCCATCACATGATTGAATGGCGGAGTGGACTCGATGGGCCGAATGGCCTTACTTCCACTCCTATGACTTATGGTCTTAAGGTCTTATCCATCCTGTAATGCAGCAACCAGAATGGAAGACAATACCCTAAATGTGGCCGAACCAAAGTCTTATAAAGCTGCAACATGGCATCCTGACTCGTTTACTCAATTCCCCAAAATATAAAGGCAAGCATGCCATACGCCTTCTTTACCAACCCATCTTTTTGTGTGGCCACTTTCAGGGAGGTATGAATTTGAGCCCAAGATATATTGATATTGATGCTGTTCAGAGTCCTGCATTAACTGTATATTCTTCATTAACATTTGATCTCCCAAAGTGCAGCACCTCACACACACCAGCGTTAATCACTATCTTCCATTTCTCTGCCCATGTCTGCAACTGACCTGTATCCCACTGTATCCCTTGACAACCTACTACACTATCCACAACTCCATCGATGTTTGCACCGCCTGTATTATAAGGTGGAGGTTGACCCCGCTCTGAGAATTAAAATTGAAACACCCGAAGAGAAGTGCCTTGCCCTATAATCTGTAAAAGGAGTGTAAAAAGTGGTGTAACCTGTGGTTAAATAAAATAAATCCCTGACAACCCTCACTTTAAAATCAACAAGTAACAATTTATTCAAATAACATTGAACAAATTAACTAAACAATTAGCAATCCAAATAAATCCCTTCTAATTCCTGACTTCTCCCAAATAGAGCAACATTTTAATGGTATGCTCTTCAAATAGATACAAGTCCCATTCCAAAAAGCAAAATAGAATTTAGTCTCTTGAAATTATAGCCAGGTTACATAGAGCATACAATGTAGAACAGTTCAGTACAGAACAGGCCCATCAGTTCTCGATGTTGTGCCAACTTTTATCCCACTCTAAGATCAGACTAACCTACATACCCTACATTGTATTATTTTCCATGTGCCTCTCCAAAAATCACTTAAATGTCCCTAATGTATCTGACTCTACTACCACCGCTGGCAGTGCATTCCACGCACTCACCATTCTCTGTGTAAAGAAACTACCTCTGACATCTCCCCAAACCTTCCTCCAATGACCTTAAAATTATGCCCCCTCATGATACCATTTCTGCCCTGGGAAAAAGTCTCTGGCTATCCACTCTATATATGCTTCTCAACATCTTGTACACCTCTATCAATTCATCTCTCATCCTTCTTTGTTCTCATGAAAAATATCTAGCTCCCTCAACCATTCTTCATAAGACATGCCCTCCAGTCCAGGCAGTATCCTGGCAAATCTCCTCTGCACCCTCTCTAAAACTTCCACATCCTGCCTATAATGAGGTGACCAGAAAAATACTCCAAGTGTGGTCTAATCATGGCTATATAGAGCTGCAGCATAATCCCGTGGCTCTTAAACTCAATTTCCCTGCTAACGAAAGTAACATACCATATGCCTTCTTGACAACCCTATCATCTTGTGTGGCAACTTTGAGGGATCTATGAACTTGGACCCCCAAAGTCCCTCTGTTCCTCCACACTGCCAAGAATCCTTTCTTTAACCTTGTATGCTACATTCAAATTTGAACTTCTAAAGTGGATCACTTCACACTTTTCCAGGTTGAACCCCATCTGCCACCTAACAGCTCAGTTCTGCATCCTATCAATGTCCCATTGCAGCCTACAGCAGCCCTCCAGACTACCCACCACTCTACCAACCTTCATATCATCGGCAAACTTACTAACCCACACTTACACTTCCTGATCCAAGTCAAAAAGAGCAGAGGTCCCAAAACTAATCCCTGTTATGTCTTCTGAAATATTCTGTGTCTCCACCAACACTTTGTCTCTCAGGAACATCTTCTCCATTGACTTCTTTTGGCAGGATCATCTTCTCTGTCATTGTACTGATGTTATTGAGATGGTGATTTCTCTAAGACATAAATAACGGTGAGAGCCAATGATTCCCTCTCGAGAGCTGAGGGCCATTAGTTCTGGTAGTTGGTAGTCAGCTCTGGGGTCTCTGTTCAACTGCCTCCTTCGTTTATACCTCTAATGTTGGTAAAGTATTGTGGGTAAAGTGTTGGCAAGGGTTATAAGAGATAGAATTTATAATCATCAAGAAAGGAATAAGTTGATTAGGGATAGTCAACTCGGTTTTGTGAAAGGTAGGTTGTGCCTCACAAACCTTATTGAGTTCTTTGTGAAGGTGACCAGACAGGTGGATGAGGGTAAAGCAGTTGATGTGGTGTATATGGATTTCAGTAAGGTGTTCAGTAACGTTCTCCACAGTAGACTACTGCACAAAATACGGAGACATGGAATTGAGGGAGATTTAGTGGTTTGGATCAGAAATTGGATAGCTGAAAGAAGACAGAGGATGATGGTTGATGGGAAATGTTCATCCTGGAGTTCAGTTACAAGTGGGGTACTGCAAGGATCTGTTTTGGGTCCACTGTTGGTTTGTCATTTTTATAAATGACCTGGATGAGGGCATAGAAGGATGGTTAGTAAATTTGCAGATGACACTAAAGTTGGTAGTGTTGTGATAGTGACAAAGAATGTTGCAATTTACAGACAGACACAGATAAGCTGCAGAGCTGGGCTAAGAGGTGGCAAATGGAGCTTAATGTGGAAAAGTGTGAGGTGATTCACTTTGGAAGGAGTAACAGGAACAAAGGGTACTGGGCTAATGGTAGGATTCTTGTTAGTGTAGATGAGCTGAGAGATCTCGGTGTCCAGGTACATAGATCCTTGAAAATTGCCACCCAGGTTGATAGGGCTGTTAAGTGTGTTAGCTTTTATTGGTAGAGGGATTGAGTTTCAGAACCATGAGATGATGCTGCAGCTGTACAAAACTCTGGTGCAGCCACATTTGGAGTATTGCATACAGTTCTGGTCACTGCATTATAGGAAGGATGTGGAAGCTTTCGGAAGGGTTCATTGGAGATTTACCAGGATGTTCCCTGGCATAGAGGGAAGGTCTTACAAGGAAAGGCTGAGGGATCTGAGGCTGTTTTCATTAGAGAAGAAGGTTGAGAGGTGACTTAATTGAAACATACAAGGTAATCAGAGGGTTAGATAGGTTGGACAGTGAGAGCCTTTTTCCTCAGATGGTGATGGCTAGCATGAAGGGACATAGCTTTAAATTGAGGGGTGATAGATATAGGACACATATCAGAGATAGGAGGGGCATGGAACACACTGCTTGCTGGACTTGCCGACTTTAAGGGCATTTAAATGGTCATTGGATAGGCATATAGACGAGACTAGAGTAGTGTAGGTCAGGTGGGCTTCAGATTGGTTCCCCTTGGCAATATCGAGGGCCGAAGGGCCTGTACTGCACTGTAATGTTCCATGATCTTTGATGACATAACAACATTTCTTACGTAGAATTGGTCCTATGTTGTCAAAAACATCAGGTGTAAATTGAATATGTTTTAGATATCTAAGCATCTGGTTCAAATTGATTGGTTAATGCAAACTGTATAGCCTTTTGATACAAGTGTTTCAGTTCAGATGCTCTCTGTGCACTTTCCAGCTGCTGCTGCTCACAGACATTTTAAATCTCTAAGCCCGGAAAATACACCACCTTTTAAAGAAACCATGCAATGCTTCCCGTGACCCCTAGCATTTTACAATTTTACAATTTTACAAAAACCATATTCTAACTTCCTGACTCCTAGTTTACAATTACTCTACCCAACTTCGCAACAGTCTGCCAACTTACTAACCCACCCAATTACATTTTCATCTAAGACATCACAAACAATAGAGGTCTCAGTACGGATCCCTACAGAACACCACTAGTCGCAGACCTCCAGCTTGAAAAACACCTTGCTACCATTACCCTCTGTTTTATATGGGCAAACCAAATCTGAATCCATTCAGCCTAGTCACCATGGATCCCATGCTGACCTACACTACTCTAGTCTCGTCTATATGCCTATCCAATGACCATTTAAATTAATATTCTAGAGGAGCCTACCATGAGGGATCTTGGTCGAAAGCCTGACTAAAATCCATGGAGACAACATTCACTGCTCTACCCTCATTGATCACCTTTGTCACTTTCTTGAAACATTTCAATCGAATTAGTCAGACATGACCTGCCTTGTACAAAACTATGCTGACTGCCCCAAGGATGCCTACCTTGAAGAAGTTCTCCTCTTCTCTCCACAAGAATCTCAGTGAGTCTCTCTCTCACTGCAACCCCCAGGTCATCTTCTCTGCCCTGAAGCTCTTCAACCATGTACGCCACCTTGCAGAGCGCTTCAGGGAACATCTCCGGGACACCTGCACAACCACAGGGCATCAATGTGGACTTCACCAGTTTCCTCATTTCCCCTCCCCCACCTTATCTCAGTTCCAACCTTCCAGCTCAGCACTGTCCTCATGTCCTGCTCCTCGGATGCTGCCTGACCTGCTGTGCTTTTCCAGCACCACTCTGATCTAGACTCTGCCCCTAATTAGGCCATGCTTTTCCAAATGTGCGTAAATCCTTTCATTAATAATTCTGTCCAATCGCTTCCGAACCACCAATGTAGACTCACCACTCTATAATTCCCTGGATTAACCGTATTTCACTTTTTGAACAGAGGAACAACATTAGCTGCTCACCAGTCCTCTAGTAGCTAGCGAGGATACAAAGATCTTGGCCAAGATCCAGGAATATTCTGTCTTGCCTCTCTCAGTAAACTGGGATAGACACCATCGGGTCTGATTTCTGCCTGATAAAGAAGGCCTTTATCATGAAAAACTGGCACCTAGTCTATAGACCAATCAGCCACTGAACCAACACAAACTCCACTTGTACACAAAACCTTTTCGACGCCAGTTTGTCTGCAACCACACTTCATCCAGCAGCTTTGCAAGCACTGTTTACGATCGGTGGGAGGTCATTTTGCAGGTGTAAAGGTCATTGGTTAGTGTAGGTCATGTTGCGGGTGTACAGGGCATTGGTTAGTGTGAGGTCATGTTGCAGATGCACAGAACACTGGTTAGTGGGAGGTCAAGCTGCGGGTGTACAAGCCATTGGTTCGTGGGAGATCATGATGCGGGTGTAGAGGAAATTGGTTCGTAGGAGATCATGTTGCGGGTGTAGAGGAAATTGGTTCGTGGGAGATCATGTTGCGGGTGTAGAGGACATTGGTTCGGCAACTTTTGGAATATTGCATACAATTCTAGTCTCCTTCCTACTGACAGGATGTTGTGCAACTGGAGAGTTCAAAAAAGATTTATAAGGATGTTGCCAGGGTTGGATGATTTGAACTATAGAGAGAGGCTGAATAAGCTGTGGCTGTTTTCCCTGGAGCGTTATAGAGGTTTATAAGAGGCATGGATAGGGTAAATAGACAAAGTCTTTTCTCTGGGGTAGGGGAGTTCGGAACTAGAGGACAGAGGTCCGGGGTGTGAGGGGAAAGATTTATAAGGGATCTAAGGGGCAACATTTTCACACTAAGGGTGTCTCCATTGAATCCCTACAGTGTGGAAACAGGGCCTTTGTTCCAACACACCCACACTGACGCAGACCCATTCCCCTACATTTACTATTTCACCTAACACTACGGGCAATTTAGCATGGCCAATTCACCTAACCTGCACATTTTTGGATTGTGGGAGGAAACCGGAGCACCCGGAGGAAACCCACGCAGACACGGGGAGAACGTGCAAACTCCACACAGTCAGTCGCCTGAGGCAGGAATTGAACCCGGATCTCTAGTGCTGTAAGGCAGCAGTGCTAACCACTGTGCCGCCCTCCCACACACAGTAGCCGTGGGAATTGCAGAGATGTAGGTGGGTCTGGGTGAGATGCTTTGTGGAAGGTTAGTATGGGCGGAATGGCCTGCCCCCACTTTGTTGGGATTCTAGTAAAGGAACCAAAGGTTATGAAGGCAGGCACTTCAGTGGATGTGATGAACGTCAGATCAGCCATGAACCAATTGAATGGTCGAGTAGACTTGAGGGGTTGAATGGCCTGCACTTGTTCCTGTTTCTTATGGTAAGACCAAAAACAAAAAGTGGTTAAAAGGTTATTTTTGACGAGGATCTTAGAGGACAAAAGTGGAGTCAAGAGTATGAGGTATGGAGAATGCGAATATGAGCTTCACACTTTAGCCACTGAAAATATCATCCCCAAAGGTGGACTGGTGAATATAGGAGTCAACAAGAGAGCAGAATTTGAGGCACACTGCTCGGGAGATAGGGAAGGGCAAAGCCAAGGAGGGATTTGCAAACAAGAATGAGAATTTTGAAATAGGTGCCTTACTGAACTGGGAATTAATGTCATTCAGCAAGCACAAAAAAAGGAGTGAAGTAACAGGCCGGCAGAAATATCAGGAGAATGGTTACCCATTAAAAGGTTCTTTATATTTGGCTTCACCTCACCACAAATCAGCAAAGCATCAATTTTCTCTGGCGCTGTGGCTCAGTGGTTAGCACTGCTGCCTCGCAGCGCCAGGGTACCAGGTTCAATTCCAACCTTGGGCGACCGTCTGTGTGGAGTTTGCATGTTCTCCCCGTGTCTGCGTGGGTTTCCTCCAGGTGCTCCGGTTTCCTCCCACAGTCCAAAGATGTGCAAATCATGTTAATTGGCCTGGCTAAATTGCCCATAGTGTCAGGTGCATTAGTGGAAGGGAATGGGTGGTTTACTCTTCAGAGGGTCAGTGTGGACTGGTTGGATTGATGAAGGGCTTTTGCCCGAAACGTCGATTTTGCCTGTCCTCGGATGCTGCCTGAATTGCTCCAGCACCACTGATCCAGAATCTGGTTTCCAGCATCTGCAGTCATTGTTTTTACCTGGTTGGACTGAAGGGCCTATTTCCACACCGTAGGGAATCTAATCTAATCTTTAGACTGTGGGAGGTAACCCACACAAACACAGGCAGAATGTGCAAACTCCGCACAAGTCAGTCACCTGAGACTGGAACTGAACCGATGTCCTCAGTGCTGTGATGCAGCAATGCTAACCACTGAGCCGCTATGACAGCCCTAATCAGGAAGCTCAGCCTTAAATATACTCACTGCTCCCACTGCCCTCTGTGACAAGGAGTTCCAAAGACTCACAACCCTCTCACAGGAGAAATTCCTCCTCATCTTAGTCTTAAATTTCATACCTTTTATTCTGAGTCTGTGCCCTCTGGTCCTAGACTCTCTCATGAGAGAAACATCCTTTCAGCAGTTAGCTGGTCAATCTCATTGTGCCCTCTGGTTTTAGGCTCTCTAATCTCTGATCAGCTTTTGTAACTCAGCTTCCTTTCATAACAGTTCCATGAAGAGCTTGAGGATGTTTTATTTTTTTAAAGGCGCCTTATCAATGTGAATGTTTGTTGTTTTCAATCTAAATATTCAATTCCCCTATTGAAAGCAGCTTTCGAATTTGCCAGCATCACCCTTTCAGATAGTGTATCCCAGATGACAACAGCATGGCTCATTAAAGATTTACTGCCCATCTCCCCCTTGGGCCTTTTGTCAATGATCTCAAATCTATGTCCTCTGGTAACCAGCCCATCCACCAGTGGAGACAGTTCCTCTTTATTCCATCAAATACTCACTTAATGTAAACATCTCTGTTAAATCTTTTTTCCATTCGAAAAGGGGCATACAAGTATCTTGAGTCACGTTTTCTATATTTCTGGCAGGGTTTCATGTTGCGATGCTGCTGCTACAGAGTAGCATCAGGGCTCCTCATTGACCATTTGTTCATGAGATCTGTAATTCCTATTATGGAGGTGGTCAAAGGGCCGGGGGTGGTCAAGGGGAGGGCTGTTGAGGGGGTTCAAAGAGGAGGGGGAGTTGAATGGGAGGATCAAAGGGGAGGGGGGGGTTGAAGGAGAAGGGTTATCAAAGAGGATGGGTATTCAAAGTGGGAGTCGAAAGGGAAGCAATACAATCATTTTTTGAATGTTTTGGATGAATTCAAGCCTGAGATCTCCTTTTGCTCACTGCCCCACTCCGAATAGGTTTATGTCACCTTTCCCCCTGACTCTGCCTCAACCTGGCACCTCATTGCCTCCCTCCTGTTCACTACCACATTGAGTCACTGCTCACTGTGAGTCAGACAGAGCAGCAAATGAGAGAGAGGCAGAGGCAGAGGCAGGACAGGAGTGAACTAGACTGAACAGGAGGGAGGAAGGTTAAAGAGGAGATGTCAAAGGGGAGGGCATCGAAGGGAGGGGTCAAAGAGGAGTGGAGGTCAAGGGCGGGGTCAAAGAGGAAGGGAAATTCAAAAAGAAGGGGGTGCATGGGGGAGGATTTGAGGGAAGCATCAGAGGGGAGGGGAGTCGAAGGGGAGGGGGCT